>NW_026558919.1:0-104051 GCF_026930045.1 Uloborus diversus
CTGAAGTCTTGTTTTTAAAGTTCAACTATGTTGATGCTTTCTCCAGATGTTTCAGATTTTATCTATGTTGATGTTTCCTGAAGAAACGTAATTTCACACCCCCACCCTTTTTTAAAATTAAAATCTGCTTAAATCAAGCGTAAAAAATGCAAACAATTTGTAACCATGGCGACGAAGTTTTTTCCTCCTTATAAATATGAAAACAACGAATATGAGTTACGTTATCAGGCAACGTATGCAACGTTATCAGGGCAGTCTGAAAAATCAGAGCAACATCAACTTTGGTCAAGTGAAGATAAGCAATTCGCGATTGATGAAAAAAAAAAATAAAATTAAAAAAAAAAACGCGATCGTTGAAACGAATCTTTTTTAAATACACGTTTAATGCAAAATACCATCCAGTTTCAAAAATTTACATTTTAATTTCCGTAATGATAAGTCCCCCCCCCCCGTTTTAAAATAATAGTTTTCTTTAAGTAAAATGCGTACACACCCTCAAGATTCTAAAAAAGATCTTCTTTGCAATTAAAAATGTTTCACCAAATAAAACCATTACGCTAACGGTAGCTTAAAAACGTTTAAAAAATTCATCAACTATTGCTTATTGCCTAACTCGCTAAGCGTCCACCCTAGCTTAACCTAACCGATTAGCGCGCTAAGCGAGGCCGATGGATTAGCGATCGGATCTTTTTAATAAAAAGGCTTAATTGAAAATTCCTATTTCTCCCCTAACCCAATAGTAAAAGAATATAATTTAAAAAACACATTTTGTCTAGAGCAAATGAAACTCCCTCTTTCCTGCAGAAAAAAGAATTTTACTCAAACAGTTAGCAATTATTAAAAAATGAACATTTTACACTTCAAAAGAATTAAAATACTAATTGCAAACGCATCAAAAAAGAAAAAAACAAAACTTACATTTAATTAAAATGTGTACAATTAATTCAAATTCAAAAAAGAGCAGTAAAACGTGCTTAAAAGCGTTTGGGGAAAAAAAAAACATATCATAAGTATAGTAACATCCTTCCCTAAAAGTTAAAGAAAGTGAAGAAAATAGGCGAAAAGATATCATTGGGGGTATGGGGGGCATAACAAAGGAGAGCCGCCTCCCCCCTTTGCCTACAAATTTCAATCACCAAAAATTAAGGGTTCAAAAAAAAAAAAAAAAAAAGTAAAACAAGTTGTTACGGTTGCACTCCTTCGAGACCTAAGATATTCAGTTAACAAACCATACAGTGCTTTATCAAAAACAACAGAACGCATGTAATGTACTAAGTTTAAATAGCTAAAACAGGCATTTCAAAACAATCATTTTCTAGAGGAATCAACTCCTTGAAAGATCCTTAGTACCCCCCCCCCCCCACGAATGAAAAAGACCCTTCATACACTTCGTTTACAATTTCAATGGCGCCATCACGTTTTGCCCCCTATAGGTGGGCACGCCTGAACAAATGGATTTCAAAACTTGTCTGAGTTAAGCTCTAGAATTCCTGAAGATCGAGCCGGGTCATTTCCCCTCCAACTCCGTAGCTCTTCCTTACACAGTAAAGAATTAGTGCCGGAACGCCGTTTCGTATCCCCCCCCTCCACCAAAAAACTCGGGATTCAGTAATGATTCATTGGCGTTCCGATCCTAGCAAATTTAAGAATTTATCTCTGCTATGACACAGCTTTACGAATAACATATCATCAGCTTTATGAATAACATTTTCTATTACGCGATTAGAATTTCGAGTGAATAAACCAAACTTACCCTGCATACTCGGGGCAAACTTCAAATTAAATTTCCCAACTTGGTGAAAACTCAAAAACCTTCTCTTCATCTTTTGAAAACAACACCCTACAGTGGCCAAATGGAAACTACGAGATGCTTCTTTCTGCGTCAACAACATTCCGCGCAGCTCAAAGCTCTGCCAATGAAATCCCACACGACGGCGCGTCAATATTATCATATGCAAATTCGCTCGCGAATCGAGAGCTTCTTCTTAAAAGAGACAAAAAATAATTACGTGTTATTTCAAAGGGATTCTTTTCGTGAAAAGTAGTATGGGGTACGTTCGAATACTATAACTCGTTAACCGGTGACTAATCAGGCGAATTCTGATAGAGCTACCGGTTGATGAAAGCTAATGAAAACATCCCATAGACACTCATCGTGATGTCATCAAATCAACCAACCGGTTATGCTATTCGAACATATCCCATGTTATTTAAAAATTTAAAGATTTGACGAATATATGCAAACTTAAATTACTTGCCATTCTAAGGATTTATTTTCAGCTCAAGCTGCAGAAAAAATTATGGTTGTCTATTTGCCCGCGATTCTTATTATGAATGTTAGGAATATATTTGAATGGTAGTCCCCACAGAATTTCAGCAAAAGTTCTTATTGCTTACTCTTAAAGTCCCCACAAAGGCTCCCAAAGTGTTCGTACACTTTGAAATTTTTTAGTAAAACCAAAATAACGCGAAACTGAATTCGAATATGAAGTCCAATATTTTTCCATATCATTCCTATGTCATCTTTACTAATAATAAAGTTAAAAGTCTCTCTGTCTGGATCTCTGTCAGGATCTCTCTGTCCAGATTTGTCTGTCTGTCAGGATCTCTGTGACGCACAAAGCGCCTAGACCGTTCGGTCGATTTTCGTGAAATTTGGTACAAAATTATTTTATAGCATAGGAGTGTGCACCTCGAAGTGGTTTTTCAAAATTTCTCCTTTTTCTATTCCAATTTTAAGCTCATGTTTCACATAAATTTGATAATATGGGGAAGAATTTGTTTATCTTTCTTCTTTCTCTTCTTTACTAATAAAAAAGCTGAAAGTCTCTGTCCGGATTCCTGTCAGTATCACTGTGACGCGCATAGCGCCTAGACCGTTCGGCCGATTTTCATGGTATTTGGCACACAATTAGTTTATAGCAGGGGTCTCCAATCCTTTTCACTTGCGAGCCACATTGTAAAATTTTGGAGACGTGGCGGGCCGGTCCAACAATATTTTTGCTCAGATGGTCTATTTAGCGCTCCCCCCCCCCCCCCCCACCACCACCATACATCGCGAATATATAAAGATATTTTTTTAGTTAAGCGCTCAGTGTTCATTTTGAAAAAATTATGTGCTTGTTTCTAAATTGCAAGTTCCTTATACATATTTGCTCTTCGCTAAATTAAATTACATTTTAAGTGCCCGTAAATCTCTAATAATATAACGATAGGGAATCTTGTAAAATTTAGAATATTACAGAAAACTGAAATAAAAAGTATTCTTTGTCACAAAATAAAGTGAAGTTTTTCTTTTAAAAAAGGCTAATGAGTGAATGATTCAAGACAAAATTATTGCAATGTACTACACATTTTTTTTTTGTTGAATTAATGAAGATTAAAAACTTGAAAATAAATGAAAACTCGACGCGCGTGTAAAACTTTTAAAATATTTTAAAAATTTAAATAATTAATGAGAAGATTGCATTTGTTTGCCGCTTGAAATTTCAGTCTCTTTCAGGGACAAACTTCGTAGCTCTGATCATTAAGAGGGATTTTAAATGTTCGTCTGATAAAGAAGATCTATACTTAGATTTAGTGTACTTCGATTTTGAAAATGTTTGTTCACATTTGTAAGTGGATACGAAAAGAGAAAACATAGCTCTAGCATGATTTTTTGAGTTCTTTAAATCTTTTTCTGGGAGAGAACTGTAAATGGAAGTAGGTTACCTTTCTTGTGGCATTCTTACAAAGCTTTCCTGAGTAAGACATTAGTTGCTAACTTTATGATTTCCAGTTGCATATCAGAAGGCACCTTGTCAATATCACAATTAAAAGGGTTTTGAAAGAGTTGAATTTCGTCTGAGGCATGATCAGAGTCTTCGAAACGGGTTTCAAACTCATGTCATAGCTAAGACATGACTTCCAAAACGTAATCCTTGGGAAAGGTAGCAGTGCGTAGTGCACTTAAATTCTTACACGTTTCAAAGTGGTCAAATATTATAGATATTAAATGACTTTAGAAAAGTATGAGTTTTTGTCTGAAAGCTTTGACATGATAGTACAATTCACAAACTGAAGAATTTTCACCTTGCAATTTCAAATTCAGAAATTTAATATGCGTCGTGAGATCAACAACGTAAGAGAGTTTCCATACAAATACACTATCAGAAAGTTAAGGTACAGGACGACGCTGTTCAGTCATACGAGTGAAAATGTATCTCGAAATTCAAAAAACCGCCGAATAATTGCCTCTACTCAACCAGCGAACTTCACAATGGTACGGAACAATTTCAGCAAGAAGATTTTTGAATTGACGGTGTTTGAGGGAACTTGATCTGGTGAAGTTAACTGTTTTGACAGCTGTGTTTATTACTTTAGCTACTTTCAAGTGTATCCCAAACAAAGCTTGTTGATGGATAATGCAGTGAAAAAACATGGGTTGAACACCTCCAACTATTTTTATGAAAGTGGAAATGTTTCCAACTACGCTGATTTTGGGACACCACATATTTTTTCTATCATCTGTAGTAATACCTTTCAGGTGTTTAAAATCAAGCCTAAGGTTAGAAATAGTTTCACGTATTTTTCCAAAAATTTTGTCCCCGGTCACATTACTCTCCAGGAAATGCCCAATTCCAGAGGACTTCCAAGAGAATGTGGAGTGGAGAAAAGAGATTTGTTCTTGGAAAGAGCAAAAAGAGAGATGAGTGCTGCACTCGTAGTTAACGGTAGAAACTGATTAAAAAACGATTAAAATAGACGGTAAAAAGATTTTAATTATTTATTGGAAATTAAAAATAATGTTTCAGTTACATTTCCAGCCAGACTGTCTCTGTTCCGAAAAAATATATTTTGTAGTTTGTAGGCTTCCCGCGGGTCGGACAAAATCTGTTCGCGGGCCGTAGGTTGGAGAGACCTGCTTTACACGACAGTCAATTAATTCATCAGGCACGCCAGGCACATGTTCCGCCACCACTCTTATCCCGATAAGTTAAACCAACTATTTGGTAGATTCAACTCGTGGGGATATTGACAAGCGTTCACCCTTCACACGAATAAACTAGCTTAGTCAATTCGGTTCAGTTTTAAGTGGTTGTCGAGCAGCTGTGCAATCAATTCGGCTTTTTAGAAAAACAGATGATTAAACTAAGTTGCCTCGAGGGAACATAACGAAAAACGCCTGTCAACGTCGTTGACAGGCAATTTTTTAAACAACTGATTCAATTAACCACCTGGAGTTCAGGAGAGCTTTTTGGCTACAAACTGTTCCTTAGACTTAGAATTTTTGCGTGAAGTGAAAATTTGACTTACGCATATTTTCCCTTTATTGAGCGTCACTTTTTCCTATACGCAAACAAAGCTACTATTATCGTGCAATGAAACAGTCCTTGAAAAATACAATCGGTAACCTTGCACCACTCCCTCTTTTTAGTCCTTTAAAAGGGACTGAACAATTCCCACTGTTTCCCTTTGAGTGAAAGGGGCATTTAGAAAGAGAAATCGTGAATCAAAGTTACACTGCATATCTATAACTACGTCTTATCCCTGCATCAACCCTTTCTGATTTAAAGACTGCCTTTTATATCAAATTTTTTTTTTAAATTTTATTACTATTCAATCCTACGGTAATAATTGTGCTCTTTACAATTCAACACTTTAAATACGCAGTTTTGTTTCCTCTCAGTTTTTTAGGCACTCGTTTTTTTACGCAAATTTTTATAAGTTCAGAAAGTCCACCCAAAAAACCGAAAAACGCTGCATAGTCCGTTAGTAAATAATCTCCTGCTAATTTGGCTTTTCAGATTTATTAAACTTAATTTATCCTATTATTTTACATCGTTTTCATGTTAAAGAGAAGATTCCACCTTTTTTTCTTATATTTGAAGGATTTAAACTATGGGTTCTTAAACTTTCAGACTCAGCGTCCCCCCCCCTTCTCCCCTTTGAAAAGTAATGGGGAGGGACATGTAAATTCATGTCCCCCCCCCATGAAGTCATTACAAGTAGTAGAGTCGGAAAATGAGAATTTGAAACCGGAGCTGGTTATTAAATGGAAATATACTCTAAGTTCCACAAAAACTAGTAAAACATAACTTTTTTTTTTTTCAACATAGCACAGCACATGAGTTTATGGAATCAACAATTACAATTCATTTGAGATATTCTGGACCTAGGTGAAGTTAGCGTGTAATGACAGTCACTTCACAAAGTCATGGGAGGGCTTCCACTGCTGTCTTTGATAAGTTTTTGAATAACAAATTGTAAGCCAGTGTGACAAAGCGACCTCCAGATACTGACAATGGCTTGTTTGATGTTTTAACTCCGTAAACTCAAGTGCTAAAATTCCTAATTCTTAGCTCAGTGAATGAAAACTGTTAGAAACTTCAGAAAAAAAAAGTCGAAAATAGTTGTCACGAAATAGAGCAAATTTTACCAAGTTGAACTTCTTCATTTTAGTTTTGAAAAACATTCACGCCTCCTTTTCTTCTACGCCTCCCCCCCCCCCCGGTTGAGAACCACTGATTTAAACAATTTTATTTTGAATTAAAACACTTTACAATCCTTTTTATCACCCGTTCCTTTCTTGCCTTTCCAAATTCGCCACCGAGACTGAAATTTTTTATCGCTCTTTTGGCGCCAGTCGCGCTCATCTAAGCAGTATTCAATGATTTGGACCAACCAATGCCGTGGCCCACTAACACAGCAAGGATTTTCCTTCTTTGAGGGGGGGGGGGGGGAGTTTGGTCATCAGTTCTTACATTAAACTTTATTATTAACAATATTCTGCATAATTACCAATAAACATTTAAACGTTGCTTTAACGAAAAACGCATGTCAGATGATAGAATGTTATTCAACTTTATTTATCGTTTGTCAAGACGTAGCTATAAAATAACATACGGTTAAACAACAACAAACTGTGACTGGGGATGTATTAAAAATGTATTAAAGGAATAATTCCATTTAATTTACTTTTGTTTAGTAAAATGACTTCCAATTATCAGTTGACATTTTTCGTAATACAGTAAGCGCCGCTTAATATGATCACGGTTAATGTTATAATTCGCTTAATGTTATCAAAATCACGAAATCCCGGAACACTTGTATGTTAACACACGTTAAAAAAAGTCGGATATTGTAATCAGCGTCTTCGTTTATTGTTATCACTTTTTCATAAACTTTCAATTTTTTCCCCGTTTTTGTTCCTCAATTAACAGAAATACATAGGCAAACCCTGACGAGACTCACTTTCTGTGTAGCATTTTGTGGTTTTCAATAGCAGTTCAAAATTTTTCTAGGAATGAAGCAACAGAAAATTAGCCCCCAGTGACCACAGACTCCCCCTAGGAAAACTTTCTTCTGCACCTAAAACAATTCAGTCGCTGGAAATGTTGCAGGCATTGATGTAGGACCTCCATTGTTGCCATTTCTTTGTAAACTGTTCAAGAATTGTGTAGAGATTGAAAACAAAGGGAAATTAAAATTTAAACAAGCAAAACCATGCTGGAAAAGATAGAAAAGCTGAATGTGCTTTGAAACTGGTTTACGAATGTCAAGGAAAGCGATCTTATTTTACTTCACCTATTACTATGTGATTAAAAAAATGCATAATTTGGCTTTAACTTTTTATAATTCAGATATTTCCATTCTGTTAATTTAATAATTTATAATTTAAAACGCGTTCAGTTGAGTCATTGTGATTTTAATTTGAGGTTGCCAAAATAAATGCACCTTAATTGGAAAAAATTCATTTTGTGTCTCCTGGATTCTTTTCGGTTATTGTATCAGTCGGTTATTGTTATCAAATTATATTTGTCTCAAAGTGATCACATTAAGCGGCGCCTACTGTATATTACTAGGCAGCTAGCTGAATAATAAGTCATTTTCTGGTTTGGTTTTCGTTACATAAATAAAAGACAAGCTCCAATTGTGTACTCAAATATGGACAAATAAGACTGCTCAACTGTTTTTAGGTTCTCCGATCATGGGGGAATTAAAATTTTCCCCTTTCGATAATTTTTTATTATTATTATTTAACGTCTATTTATTTGTTTGTGCAGCCTAGTGTCGATCATTATAACTTTTATATTGAATTTAGAACTAAAATCTTCATTACTGTTGTATTTAATGTCATCGGGGACCTAAAATTTACTTTAACGTTATTTAAGAATAGTTGAAGCTGCTGTGGATTTTGAGGAACTAATTGTCTTTATTGCCATAGGGAATCTCGAGGAATATTGTCTTAACTCAAAATTAATTTTCGTGCTACTTTTTTTCAATCCTAACAACTTTTTATACAATTGATATCAGTTCGGAATTTTTGTTTATTTTGAATGTCGTTTTTGGAACTACTTTACCTATCTAGGTAAAGATTTTCAAACCGACAGTTAACGTTGTTGGAAAAAATGTGGCCCTTATTCCTAAGGGGTTTATATAAACCGATTTCCTTATTTCAATGAAGACTTTCATGAAAGTTATTGTATTTTCTAAAGGAGAATATTGGAAACTATTGTTCCCATTCTAATTGGATTTTTCGAAAAGTGTTGTCTTTATTCTGACGAAAGTTAACTCAACCGTTGGTTTTATGATTCACTGTCCTCAATCTAATTGTGGTTTATAAGAATTGTTGTTTACACGCTGAAGAGTTTTTTTCCCCCTGAGACTAATATTGTTTAAGATGAGAATTTTTGGGAGTTCCTCTTATTGATAACTTGTCCTTCTTTCCAAGGGCGCCCATATGCAAAATTTTAAGGGGGGGCTCAGATATTTTCCCCATGGTTTAGCAGAATATTTTCCCCATGGAAACCAATTTCTGTACAGATTAGAGTCATTAAAAGTTGACACTTTTAATAACTTATTCGTTAATGGCTGGAGAAGAAATGTTTTTACATTTTTGCAAAGAAAAAGTTCTAAAAGCATGGAAGTTCTAATTTCAAGGGAGGGGGGGGTTGAGCATCCATTTGCCCCCCCCCCATACGGGCGCCCTTGCTTCTTTCCAATGAAGATTCACAGGTTATGGGGAAGATATTTTGAGACTGTTGTCTTTATTTTAATGTCACAATTTCGGTTATATTTCTCCTTACTTTTTCAGGGGAAAACTTCAAGTATGCGACACGTGACCTCAGTTCCCATGTCTAAATGCAACACCGAATTTAATGCAAAATCGTCAATAATAAAAAAAATTAGCTTGACAACAGGAATAGTATCTGTAGAGATTTAGAAAATAGGTAACGACTGAGTAACAGCCTGGACATTCGGGCAATACTCCAATTTAATATCACTGTCCCCATTATTAGCAATTTTGATGTGATTCAACTGTTTACTCTCTAAATACCACCAACAGTGGCCAAATTGAAATCAAATTACCAAATTGAAAAAAAAAATCGCCAAGTTGGCAACAAAACTTGGCGAACAAAAGACTGGCGATCTATCGCCAAGTGTCCGACAAATTATAACAGAGTTTATATCGAAATTAACAATGATTCCCCCCCCCCAAAAAAAAGGGGCAAAAGACACCCTTAGGAACATCCGGATACAACCAAAGTAGAAGGTTCACAGCTAGACCACACTAGGAGTCTACGTACCAAATTTCAACTTTCTAGGACGTACCGTTTTTGAGTTATGCGAGATACATACACACATACGCACATGCATACGTACATACGGACGTCACGAGAAGATTCGTTGTAATTAACTCGGGGGTCGTCAAAATGAATATTTCGGGTGTCTGTACGTTTCGAGGCATATATCCACGTGTGGTCGGATCGAAAAAAAAACTCAACATTCATTCGGGGTCGAGAAAAATGGAAATTAAGGCCGATTTTTGATTGAAAGTTTTTTGCGAATACAATACTTCCTTTTTGTAAAAGGAAGTAAAAATAAAATTGAAACACTTTACAAGGAATTTCAGAGACTTTTTTAAAATCATTTTTATCATTTAAGATAAAATTTGAACCTTTAACTTCCTTGACGTAAATATTTACAATTTATTTTAATTAGAAAAAATCTTTTGAATGAGGATTAAAAACATTGAACAATATTTAGACAAACTTTTCATTTTAAATGAATTGTTTGGTTTTAATCTTGTTATAAAAGTCCTCTCAAGCTAGTTCGGTGTTAGTTTTACAAGTCAACGTTACAGATGATAAAGTAATTATCCTAAATAATCCATCACAATTAAATATTTTAGAGCTTTTTTTTAGATCAAATTTATCTTTTTCCGGGACCTCAAGTAAACCGGCCGGGACACCGAGATTTTGTCTGAAAACCTTGACTGTCACGGTCAAACTAGGGGGCTGTAAGATTCCCTGGAAAATGACTGCTACTAAAATTAGTATCATTGCCACATCCCCAGTAGCAGGATTTTTTTATTATTATTATTATTTTTTTGAGCAATCAATATTGTATATTGCTTTCATTTGACTGCTTTTGGCGTGCTATCAATTAATTTTCCCACCAGTACCCTCATCCATGTCCTACACACACGCACATACATGCACAACTACGCATACACACACAAACACATACACAACTACGCACACAAACACATACACCTACACACATACACACACGCATACATACAGACACCTACACACATACACACACGCTTACATACAGACACATACACACAACTACCCACACATTCATGCCTGCACACAGACACAAACACATATGCCTACATACACATACACATTCTCCCCCCCACACACACACAAACACTCATACACATAACTACCCACACACTCATACCTGCAAGCAGACACAAACACACATACCCCCTACACACAAACACACACGCCTACATACACACACACACACACACACACACATACCCCCTACACACAAACACACACGCCTACATACACACACACACACACACACACACAAACACACATACTCGTGATTGCGAAAAACATAATTTGAATTCAAGAGGTTAAAATTCAATTTTTTTTCACGAGTCTGCAACGCCAATCAAAAATTGAAAAATAATCTACAAGATAAACCGACATTAAAATAACCGTCAGATCTGTATTGACACCAAAAATTTGCTTAAAAGTAGGATGGCAATTCAAGTACATTGGTACAAGTATACTCTGGTACAAGTATTCCTTAGCTGAAATTTAAAGTTCATATTTCTTTAAAAAAAAAAAAAGGCTTTCTATTCTCCCCCAACTAAGAAATAGTCTGCCGACTTAGTGAAGAATTTATAACACTCGCCACACTCTTACTGCTACAGAGACCACATCCATCAAACTGATGTCCATCTAAAAAGCAGTTTCTAAATCATAAAAATAGTCTCAATTAAGAAGTGAAAATTTGCTTACCCAGGACGCATTCTGAACCATCGACGAGAACTCCTCTTGCTTCAAAACGGTCTGATATTTTAATTCAAACGAAACTTACGCGAATAGAACCTCCACACCAAACGATGCAACAGCAGTCGGTAAACAATCGACCACTGCTCAATCCTCAAACTGTTACAGTCAGTTCATTTCAGTTCTTATTGAAGAGATGGCGAAAGTGGAAGCGAGACGAAACTTGCAGTAAATTGGAAAAGCGACCAAACGAGGGCGGGGAAACCAACCGCAGGATGAACCAAATCATATTAAAAAATTAGTTCGAATATTGAAATTTATACTCATCCAAGAAGCAGCTTTGTAGTCGCCAAGCTTGACTGTTTCAACAAAGCAATCACGTTTGAATCAATCCTTTTCGTTCAAATTTCTCTGATAATATTTTACATTTAATAATCGAATTCAAACGCGCTTTTTTTTCTTTTTGAGCAGCCACCAATTGCTAATTATTCTCACTTCACCAACGTCGATGTAGTTCTGATTTCTCAGATTGAAATGACGACGAGAATTAACCTACTCGTTGTATTGATGCTATTTATTCAGAGGACAAATTTTCGTCGCCATGGTTACAACTCGTTTGTTTTCATTCTAGGCTTAATTTAAGCAGATTTCACTTTTAAGAAGGGAGAGGGTGAAAATTGACGTTCCTTCAGGAAAAAACATCAAAAAAGATGAAATCATCATTAGAAAGGAAAATTTCATCTAATTACAAAATTTCCAGATTACTTGCTCCCATCATTTAAGATTTGAAAGAAATTAAAATACATAACGTTATTCACTATAAATAATCTTTACGATAAGTGTACTGGTGAATATCAGTCATAAAATTTTTATCTTTGTTACCGCAACCTAATACTATTTCTTTTTTTTTTAGGAATATGCCTCGTAATACCACCTGTTCTAGAAAATCACCAGTCATAGTATGACGTGTGCAAATTTCTTAGCCATTTGCATTATATTCTATTAGTGGAAACAATCATCTCAACGATCCCTATCGCAATTCGTGCGTGCGAAAAACATAATTTGAATTCAAGACGTCAAAATTCAAATAAATGCTGAATGTTTTAAATTTTTTTTTCTTTCTTTTTTTTTTAAATCGAAAACCATAATATCTCATTACTGTCCATGGAACAAAAAAAATTGAAACAGATGACACGTCTGAGGAAAAAAAAAGAGATGAAACTGCAGTCACAGTTATGGGATACATTGACAAGAAAACGGGCAGAATTATTGTAACGTGGTTGCTTTGTGAGATCCTCTCGACTTGACGCAATAATCCTCTTTAGGCAAAAAAAAAAAAAAAAAATATTTAAATTTTGACGTCCTTAATTCGAATCAGAGACGTAGCAAGAAATTCCGCACAAGCGTGTCCATACTTAAACTAACCTACAGATACTTGAAACTGCAAAAAGAAGCAAACAAAATTTGATTTTATTTTAAAATCAGTAGTCATACATTCATACAATAGATCAGATGATGAAATGCATTTATAAGACCGAAGAGAAAAAATAATTATTTTTTATTGAATCAATTTCAGTTTAGGGCTTCAAGGGAGGGGTCCAGACCTGGGGACCACCGATTTCGAACGCGACTGAATTAAATTACGGTTTTCGAAATTATGATTGCGATAGGAGCCATGTGTAGAAACAAGAAACCCAACGAGTTGGGTCCTATCGCAATTCGTGATTGAGAAGAACATAGTTTGAATTCAAGACGTCAAAACTCAAATGGAATCCGTGAGCCTGGATACTGGATGTTTTTCGTCCCCCCCCCCCCCCCCCCCCACCCCCGTTTTCTTAGCTATTGCTTATGATGGTTGCATGAGAGATGAATAAAAAAAGTAGGTTCTTTCAAAACTTATTTGTCCAGTGATAAATTGCAAGCGCTGTGTTGCTCCTACCGTGTATTCTTTTAAAGATAATTTTCAGTTCAATTTCAAACCACTAACGGGAGTAAGTTGCCACTGAAGTTAAAGGGATAAAAAAAGGGGGAGGGACGATCGCAATGGAAATTGAAAAACAGTGACTCATATGCGTGTTTCACTCAATGAGAGCAAAACCCGTGAGTGCAACGGGTTATGACTGAAAAATTAAATCGGAATACAATTAAAATCCAGCTCGAATTTTTCGACCCAAGGGACCTGGATGGTTTAGTAGAATAATAGTTGGTGCTCGAGGCAGGATATGCGGTCTACAACAAAAGAACAAAAGTCGTGGTTTCCTTTTTATTCCAATTTTATTTGACCAAGGTTGGAATCCTATATTTTTTCAATGGTCTCACGAGAGTCTCATGACTCTTAAAAATGTGAGAAAACATCAATAAACTAGCATAAATAACCAAAAGACCAAACTGTAGATAAAACATTGGAAAAATAATTATTCTCAGGCGTTTCATTTCAAATTTTTACGAAGGGGGGGGGGGGGGGGTCAATTAGAACATACTTATTGAATATTATAGTGAAAACAGCAAAAACCCACCCACATAAAATACAGCAATATATTAATTTCCCAAGGCCATTGGGGGGAAGGTGTCAATTTCCCCCTTATACCCCCCCCCCCCATGTGACGGGACTACTTATTTCCTGAAGACAGTAGATGACAGTAAGTTAAGAACCAGAGATACATCGAACTTTACGAAAGGGAGGGCGGAGGATTTTTCGCAGTAAATGACGGAAACCTGCAATGCAATGGCAGCGTCGAAGTTTGAATGTTCTTAAATACAAATGCATATAAATACAAATACAAAAGTGACGACCAGCAACAGACTCTGGGCCCAGCTAGACTGATCCTAGTCAATACAGATGTTTTCAGAACGCCGAAATCGAATTAAATGCTAGAAAGTTCCTACCACCTACCATTTATTTCTTTTTATTTCATTTTATGTTATTTGCGTCATTTTCGTATGTCCTCAAGTGTGATTATATAACTGCAATACTCTGCCATGCAATGGATTTTATGATGTCGTGATTTGAAAACCAAACATAGTTGGAATGGTTATGATGCAGCTCTGGTTCGTTGTTCTATGACCAGGGCCGCCGAGAGCCAAGATGAGTGCCTTGTCGGTTTGGTTAAAACTTAGACTAGTCCGAGTCGAGTCACCTCAAGGGACGGGCTCCCAGCTTCTGACGACTAGGCTGACATGCCATCTTGTCGATGACCATCACTCTTACGTTTACCTGTTTTTGAGAATTTCAGTAAAAAAAAGGTATTACTTTCATGGATTTGAGCTAGAATATCTCTATATATATTAAAAAAAGGTAACGTCAAAGAATTGTGAAAGGAAGTCTGTGGCGGACCTGCGTCCAGGAGACCCCATAGCACCTACAGTCTTGAAAGCTGGTACAAAATCACTCCCAGTCCCGGGGTTTGCACCTGGCGTTTTTTATTTTAAATTTAAAATTAGTTTTTTATAATTAATTTTTCAACGGCTATTTTGTAATGTCGAGGAATATACCAGTCAGACGCCCCATTCGTCGATCGAAGCCGTCTTTAACCAATCAGCAGAATCCAACCTCTAGTTTAGGGCTATCTGTCTGGGGCCCTAACTCGGGTTTTTCGTTTGTCTTTTGAAGACAACTGCTTTTAGTGTATGAAAATTAATAAGTGCTCTTGATGCATTAAGATTTGAAAGAAATTAAAACTGCGGAAAATGTAAAAAAACCTTTTTTTTTATTGAAAAATTAAAAAATTATTACAATTCCTATAAATATTTCTGTGTAATATGAAGAAAAATGCGCTTTCCAGACAGTGTTTAGACATGCGCTCTCTTGACAATCCTTAATTAACGGAAACTAACAGGCAAATTCCCCGAAAAGCAACGGACGTCTTATGATGAAGATTCAAGCAGTACATTCGCACAAATAGTAACTTCGAAATGAATATGATACAGCTGAAGATGTCCTTGGAAAAAGTAATGAAGCGCTGACTCCTTCCTGGCTGGAGAGGGAGGCGAGACAGCCAAAAGGAGATGCTGTTCTTCATTTAGAACCCATCGTTGAAGTCAATATGGAACCTGTAAATGATCTGGGGGTTGCAGACGATCCAGACTGAAGATGTTCTTGGAAAAAGTGATGAAGCGCTGACTCCTTCCTGGCTGGAGAGGGAGGCGAGACAGCCAAAAGGAGATGCTGTTCTTCATTTAGAACCCATCGTTGAAGTCAATATGGAACCTGTAAATGATCTGGGGGTTGCAGACGATCCAGACTGAAGATGTTCTTGGAAAAAGTAATGAAGCGCTGACTCCTTCCTGGCTGGAGAGGGAGGCGAGACAGCCAAAAGGAGATGCCGATCTTCATTCAGAACCCATCATTGAAGGCAATATGGAATCTGTAAGTGATCTGATGGTTGCAGACGATCCAAACTGTAGATGTTCTTGGAAAAAGTAATGAAGCGCTGACTCCTTCCTGGCTGGAGAGGGAGGCGAGACAGCCAAAAGGAGATGCGGACCTTCGCTTAGTAGATATCTCTTTCTATGTTCCGGGGGTCGCAGTCGATAAAGAAGTAGTCGAAGAAAAAGAGTCTTGGCAGACGACAAATCAGACGCTACAGGAGGAGAACCGCTCCTATTAAGGAAGCTGCATCCATTTTTCAAAAAGTCATTTTAATCTACTTAAATTTGCTTGAGGTAGGAATTGGACAGATTGCAGTACCATGTTCATAAAAGAAAAAACTTCTTCAAAAAACGACGTACTCAAATTTGGTGTCATCATCTATTTGAACTTTCACATAATTTAGAATTACAAATCTGTATTTGGATAAGTTCTGGCGTTCATTCTTGATTGAGAGTTGTTCAATAGGGTGCGAATTTCCCGCATAGTTTGTTCCATTGACTGCATTGATTCAAGCGGGAAAAGCACATAAGATTCGTGACGGTTAGCAGGGTCACGGTTGTTGCGAATATCGAAAGGTTCCTGTGTGTCATCATCACTGCAATGAAATTTAGAACATAAATGAATTGGCGAAAATAAATTTCCTTAAAAAGAAAATCGATCGTTAGTATAAAGACAATAAATTTGATCCTAACATAGTTTCAGCTTTTACAATCTTGATTTAGCCATTAGTCTCCACGCTGTTAAAAAAATAAATAAATAAATAAATAAATAAATGATAATAGAAAAAAAAGCCTTGGCGCATGATGGGTTTTTCATTCCCTTGGCAGAGGATTCTAAATAATGTTTGAGGCTTACGTCAGTAATTTAAACGTTTCGTGGCAAATAAATGAAGCTGCGTTCTGAAGCATTTTCAAGTGAAGTTTAAATACAGTAGGAAAATATAAAGGTGGGGTGACGCAGCTGCAAGGGGGGCGGGTGAACTCCCATTTCACCCCCCCCTCCTGCAACATTAAAAAAAATGTCTTTGTGCCGTCGTATGTAGAAAGACTTCAAAATGCACTTTTGAACGTTCTTGGTGCAAAATTTCAGTTGTTTCCTAAATTTTTAATGAGCAAAAAGAGTAGACTTTGCTTTAGCATGTTTGTTCACAATAATGAGACAAAAATAAAATAAAAATTAATTTGAATTTTGACATCTGGAATTCAAATTATGTTTTTCGCAATCACGAATGTGTGTATGTAGGCGTTTGTGTTTGTTTGCGGGGTGTCGTATGTGTGTTTGTGTGCGCGGGGGCGGGGTATGTGTGTAGGCATATGTGTTTGTTTCTGTGTGCAGGCATGAATGTGTGGGTAGTTGTGTGTATGTATGAGTGTGTATGTGTTTGTGTGTGTATGTGTGTAAGTGTATGTGTGTGTATGTGTTTGTGTGTGTATGTGTAGGTGTCTGTATGTATGCGTGTGTGTGTATGTGTGTAGGTGTAGTTGTGTGTATGTGTTTGTGTGTATATGTGTGTGTGTGCGCGCGTGTGTGTAGTTGTGTATGTATGCGCGTGTGTGTAGGGTATGGATGCAACCTGGAGACGATTTTTGCTATTAGAGCAGCATCGTCAGGAGTCGGTCGACGGTGATGCTGCAAAGGGTGCTGGTGAGAAAATAAAATCATAGGACATCAAAACAGTCAAATAAAAGCGATAAGCAATCGTGATTGCTAAAAAAATTAAGGATGGGGAATATATTCCACTTTGACTTTAAATTCATAAAAGAAATAATAAATTCATAAAATATCAGAACAGCTTTTTTTGTTATCAATGATGAGATAAAAAGATATTTACCAGTTACGCTTCCATCGCCTGTACAGGTATGCAAAGGTTGACCGTCCCGGCAAGAAGCCCGGCCGAAAGCAAAGCAGCTTTGAAGTAGTGCATTATCTGAAAAATATATTAATGTTAATTTGTGTATATTTCAACCAAAAAAAAAAAAATTCATGCAATAAGAATATCATCTATTTAGAAAAAAACATAGTTGTTTACTCCTTCCCCAAAAGAACATTATTTTCAATTACTTACTTATTTTAATGTTTACCTTTGAAGAAACGTAAAAAGTAACTTTAAACGTAACTAATTAGTGCGAAGACATAGTCATAAAATAATATATCATACACTACTTACATATTTTTCTGAACATTTAAAAAATTTCTTTATGTGTTAGTGTTCGCCTTTGTTACAGTTCAAAAAAAATCATTTATTTGATTTTTGAAAAATGAAAAGTCAAGACCTTGTTTTAGCTTGGAACACGTGGGATAACACCATCTAGAACTTCAATACAGCTATATTTTTGAAATAGCGAATAAATGAATTTCATTGTTTCTGTCATTAGTTCAGATAATTTTCAGGAGTTCATTTTTATAGCCGAAGAACTGCAAATTTTTATTCATTTCAAGTTAATAAAAAAATATATTGAGGACCTAACCCTACTTCCTCGTTTGTCAATTAAATTAAGTTGATGTCTTTAATAACTCAAAAAATAAACTGGTGTTTTCATGCACACATATTAAAAGTGATATTTCCTAATTTCATAATTTTTTATACACTTTTGTAAACCTATAATTGTAGTAAACATGAAAATTTATACTTCCAAATGTAATGTGTGGTGAAGTTTTTCTCAGACACAAAAATATTGTATAATAGTGTCTTGTAGTCATCGAACAACATTTTATTTGATTTCATCCCTAATTTATCGTGAATCGATCCAGAAACGACATCAAAAGACGTTTTTTTGTCGAAATATTTTAAGAAATGTCGCTACATTTGCCAAACTCACTTCTAATTCAAAATGCCATTGCCCTCATTTTTCACCAACTTGGCGGTAAGTCACCAAGTTAGCAAAAAATACTTGGCGATGCATCATTAAGTGGTCACCAATTTGTGACATTATTTTAGTCTGTGTTGAAATTAACAACGAAAAAAAATACATTTGCGAACCTTTTTCAGAACAATCGGACGCAACCAAAATGCGTGCTGCATAGCACCCATCAACTCAACCTAAAACAGAAATAAAAAATTCTTAAATTCAAAGGGCCCATCAAAACGTTGTTTTGATTTAAATGGATGCTATTTGGTATAAATATAAGCTTTAAAACATGTTATCACGCCTATTTTATCCTACTACTTAAAAGGTCAGTGATTTTCAAATCACACTGTATATTAAAGTAAGACAAAACAACGTAAGCAAAAGCACAAATTTGTAAATTACAGCAGACACGTGTTTCGGCGTTATAGGGAACGCCTTTTTCAATGCAAAAAATAATGAGCTTATGGATGAAAAGACATCCTGTAACGCCGAAACACGTGTCTGCTGTAATTTACAAATTTGTGCTTCTGCTTACGTTGTTTTGTCTTACTTTACTGTTCAGCACAAAGGTATTTATTTATCTCACACTGTATATGTTCATCCAAAATATCTATTTTCTGTATTTCCGGGTTAATTATCGTACTTACCCTTAGTTGTACGTACGTACGCATGAATCTCGCATAACTCAAAAACAGTCTGTCGCAAAAGATTGAGCATTTGTACCGCTCAATCTTTTAAATAAACTGTTTAAATAGTACAACAAATATGTACTCAATATATTTTTCCATTAATTAGAAATGAATAAAAATTTGCAGTTCTCCGGCTATAAAAATGAACTCCTGAAAATTATCTGAACTAATGACAGAAACAGTGAAATTCCTTTTTTCGCTATTTTAAAAATATAGCTATTGATTGCATGATCCCTACTCAATCTACTTACAAATGCTCAATCTTTTGCGACAGACTGTTTTTGAGTTATGCGAGATTCATGCGTACGTACGTACAAACAAGGGTAAGTACGATAATTAACCCGGAAATACAGAAAATAGATATTTTGGATGAGCATATACAGTGTGATCTGAAAATCACTGACCTTTTTAGTAGTAGGATAAAATAAGCGTGATAACATGTTTTAAAGCTTATATTTATTCCAAACAGCATCCATTTAAATCATAGCAACGTTTCGAACGGCCATTTAAATTTCAGAATTTTTTAAATCGTTTTTGGAAATGTTCTTTTGCACCTGTGACACGCTGCTTGAATGGGGTTGTTTCCTTCAATCAAAAGTACTACTTTAAGTCACTGAAATTGATAGAATGAGCAAAAAAAAAAAATTAATTTGAATTTTGACATCTTGAAAACAAATTATGTTTTTCGCAATCACGAGTGTGTGTTTGTGTGCAGAAGGTATGTGTATGTGTGTAGGGGGTATGTGTATGTGTGTATAGACATGTGTGTTTGTGTCTGTGTGCTGGCAGCTGGCATAAGTGTGTAGGTAGTTGTGTGTATGAATGTGTGTGTGGGGGGGGTTGTGCATGTGTGTAGGCATATGTGTTTGTGTCTGTGTGCCGGCATGAATGTGTGGGTAGTTGTGTGTATGTGTGTGTACGTGTAGGTGTCTGTATGTATGCGTGTGTATGTGTGTAGGTGTGTGCGTGTGTGTATGTGTGCGCGTGTGTGTGTAGTTGTGTATGTATGCGCGTGTGTGTAGGACATGGATGCAACCTGGAGACGGCTTTCGCTATAGGAGCAGCATCGTGAGGAGCCCGTCGACGGTGATGGTGCGGAGGGTGGTGGTGGGAAAATAAAATGATAGAGAGTACGCCAAAAACAGTCAAGTGAAAACAATAAGCAATCGTGATTTCTCAAAAAAAAAAAAAAATGGAGCAAGGAGAAGCTCATATTTTTTCAAAACGTTTAATTTTTAAATATTTTTTTTCAATGTCCGATTTTTCCAACAAGTCATGGTCTTCATGACGTAACAAGTGATGTACTTTGGCGCTACTCC
The DNA here is from genome assembly GCF_026930045.1 of Uloborus diversus. Taxonomy (NCBI): domain Eukaryota; kingdom Metazoa; phylum Arthropoda; class Arachnida; order Araneae; family Uloboridae; genus Uloborus; species Uloborus diversus. The sequence continues at coordinate 20,527 of NW_026558919.1, forward strand.
ACTACCAAGCTAAATGTTTACGCTTGCTGTCTACCGCATTTCCAGGTTATGATAATTCAGGAGCGAATTAAATATTGCGCTCTATGCTTGCTATCAACCATATCGTTGCCAGTACACATGAGTAAAGAAGCCAATTAAATATTGCACTCTGCGCTAATGGCATCAGTGAATGGCATTTCATCGTTTGTGATGTCATGTGCAGATGCGTAAAAAAGAAATTGAATCTGCGCACCGATTAAATTATATTTTTTTCAACATTAAACTTTGTCAAATTAATTGGTCATACGTTTTTAAGCATACTCTTTCGGGAAAAAAAAATAGTTTAAAAATTTCGGAAACGACCCCATTGCTGGAACATCATCGTAAAAAGCTTTTAACTTTAGTTTTCAGTTTCGGGGCAGAAAAGGGATTTTCGCCTACAATTCACCTGATCTATCACAGTGTGGTCATTTTCTGTTCCCAAAACTGAAAACTATTGTCTGTTTTTCAGCAGTTGAGACTTGGCCACGCCCTCAACACGTGGTATCGGAAGATTCTATATGCGTCTTTTGGAGATGAGGCTTCAGACCAACACTGAGAAAGGTTGCCAATTGGTCATCGTTATCGCACTGGAAGACGACGAATGTTCTATAATTTTCTAAGAAATCACCTCCCACCTTCTCTCTCGAAAAAAAGGTGTGCTACAAAGACATTGTTCGACTTAAAAGTAATTTAAGATTTGCAGTGTATTTCTACACGTTTCAGGTTAATTTCTCATTGATTTTTCAAAGGAAATCCTAAACTTTCTGTTTTTCACAGTAACTAAACATTTTCTGCAAACACGTTGAACAGTTACAGGTGAAATTGGAACGAAAATGTTTCATTCTATTAAGCTGAAACTTTCACAGAACTCAAACGTGGGTTTTTCATGCATTTTCTAATTTTAATCTCTGATCACATATTGTTAACTTTTCTGGTAAACCATTTCTCACGTAATTTTCGATCCAACTTTCTTCTTTAAAAAAATTAAATGCTATCCAAAGCGTCATTTCGCAACAGAAACAAAAATGATCTGGATCTCACACTACTTCATTGTGCGACTGTTAAATTATCTATGGTTTTTTTTTGTTTTTTTTTGTAATAACTCCAAAAAAAAAAAGAGTGCTTGTATTCATATACGTACGTTATAACTAAGCATAGGGGAAGAACGTGTGTAAAGAAAAACAAATGTAATATAATAATGCCTTAGAGGGACAAAGGAAATATTTTAGTTTCTCCCTTGGTCTTCCCCTCGTGATCCGATACAAAAAAATCCTTTAGAAATTTATTTCTTCAAATTTAAACTTTTCATTCAATAAAGCGCTAAATACCGAAAATGACACCAAAATTAATTCAAATTCAAAACGTCATTTTTGTCGCCAAGTTGGTGACAGAAACGTGGCGATCCATAACTTGGCGATATGTCACCAGCATTATAGTCTACATTGAAATTGACACCAAGGAAGGAAAAATTAAGATCGCAGATATTATCCACTGCAATATAATGCGGTTAGTTTGTTCTACAAAATGGTTTCAAAAAAATAAAATCTTACCTCAATATTCAATTGAAAAATCGCAGAGAAATCACTTTTATGTTATCAACTCGAAAGTTCTTCTCCAAATGACGAAGAAGGAGTCTTGAGAACGAAATATTGTTGGGGTAACAATTGAATACCATTGTTGTTTCAAGAGTAAAATGTTATTATATTGTTCATTTTATCCAACAATGGGAATACAACTGTTTGTTGGTGCGGTTTTGCTAAAATTTAAGAAAAAAAAGCAAAAAATATATTTTGAAACTTATTTTTAAACATCAGAAAACATCTTTAGATGTAAAAACTTCCAAAAATTGAAAAGAAAAAAAAACATGCTCCACTTTTTCCTCAATTTTACACATTGCTTAAAAACACAGTTTTTAAATTTTAACTGCCGTCAGAGTTGATAACTCAGGACGAGGAATTCGCGTTCGGTCTAAAAATCTTTACTGGTGAAAAATTCGCGTTATAGCCATTTCGCGTAAGTCGAATCTCGTTATAGCGGGAGTCAACTGTATTTTGTTTCAAGCAAGACCTAGTTAGCTTACACAATTCATCGATCTCAAAATAAGAAAAATTATGTTCCACCAATTTCATTTTAAAACAATCTAACCCCCTTCAACCGGCACGTTAGTGAAAAGGGATTTAACGTCGAAAGAGGCCATGACTTGATCTTTTAACTGAAAATTACGAAGTTTGTTAACAAAATTCAAAGAATTCCGAATAGTGAAAGAATTGCTGGGTAGAAGAGGTGAAAAAAACAGAAACCAAAAATTTTGCCAGTTTGTAGGAAGCAGTACCAATATTAGAAACAATGGGACGGAGAAGGAATAAGTGGTTTATGTACTTTCGATAAAGCGTAAAATCTAGCACATCGTGCGACAGAATGATTCAAACATTTCTTCTACTCTTATAGGAATCAGAAATTAACGGGGAAGACTTGATAGCGTTACCAATGGATTTCAATCCCTTTGCACTACTGCATTTATTAACATAATCTATTTTGTTCAAAACAACAATATGGCCCCCCTTATCCGCATTAGTAATAATTGTTAGAAATTGTGTATGTTGCCCACTTCCTCCACTAGACGGCGCTGTCGCCAAATAGCAAACCAGGAACTTTAATTCCTTGTTAAACTCAATTCAGGGCCGTGGTAGCCCGATCGGTAGAGTGTCGGATTCGGGGCCGGAGGGTCCTGGGTTCGAACCTCGATGGTCGAAGATCCACCGTCGTCATTAAAGGGGACTGGGCGACGTTAAATATGCTCGTGGTCTCAATGTCCTCCAAGTGAAACGATAACTCTGGGGGTGCTAGCACTAGGTAGCTATTAGCTCCTGGACTAGTTCTAAATTCTCATTAACTGTTCGATCCGGTGATGGTGCTACCATCTATCGGTATATAAAAATAATGGAGGCAAGGCACTTAGTATGCAGTCCGCGACATAAATACAGTTGTAGTCAGTTGTGACTCTGAATAGGAATAGGAAATCAAATTCACTTCTCTTTTACTGCCTATACTGTAAACATGTAGTGCTGTAATATATACAGGGTGAGTTCGATCGAATCTGCCATACGAAAGGGGGTGACAGATGAGCCCAAGAGGAGCATAGAACCACCCATTATCGTGTCCAATCCTTAACCGTAACCGAGTTATGGTAAATTTAAGGAAAATAAGTAAAAAAACAAAATTCTGTGAAAACGACCGATTTCTGAAAATCCTGTAAGACCTATAAGGAAAATAAATACATATTTGGAAAGAGCAGACTAAATCCTACAAAATGATACCTTTCGCATTAAGATAGGCGCATTTCATCGAGAGCTACAAGCTTTGAAACATTGGACACACTCAGAATTAAAATGGTGCCAACGTTTTTAATCGACATTTCCAAAAACAACCGTAAGAGCAACAATCGGGCAAATCTACCAAAAACTGACCCATTCCATTAGCTTTCAGATGATACAACAACGAATCATATTGGGCTTCAAGTTCAGCTGACATTCAGGCTTTTATTTGAAACAGTGTAAAAATCTGCATTCGTTAAAAAAGGAAAACCAGCGAAGAGTCACATTTTTCTGTTTTGAATTTTCTGTTTCACGATAACATGTTGCTTTCTTTGTTTAAGAAAATGATATTTTTATATAAAAATAATAGTTTTAACCATTTAATAAAGAGAAAAAACACATGAGATAACGATTCGTAGAAATAAAAGAAGCATTACTTTCCCGTGCTTTTCACAAAGGGAAAATCAAGAACAAAAAATGTTACACCAACTTCAATTAGTACATTTAATAAACCTTCAAAATTTATAATAGCTGCTGAAATTGGTCGCCGCCACACCTGATACACGCTCTTGCCCTTTTGCGAACGGAAAAAACCGTTGCTCTTAGAGAAATTTCATTCCTTAGTGTTTCCCTACTGCTTCAGCAAGCCGGTCGCTCAATTCTTGCAAACTTGCTACTTCTGTTTTGTAAACTTCTTGTTTTAAGAATCCCCAAACAAAGAAGTGCACTGGCGTCAGGTCTGGGGATCTAGGGGGCCAAGGGATGGGGCCCATACGACCATTCCATTGGGGATACTGTTCAGTTAGAAATTAACGAATGGCATTTGAAGAATGTGCAGGGGCTCCATCGTGTTGGAAAATGATTTCCGCCCTCTCCTGAACAGGAATAGTATCAAGAAGGTCAGGCAAATGATGTTCAATAAATTCTAAATATGAGCTTCCTGCATTATGAGACCTTAAAACGTATACAGACCTATCAAATGATTTCCGATTACGATTTATGATTGTGAAAAATATCATCTGAAAATAAAAAGCATTTGTTTAACAAAACAATTGATAATAAAAACTAAACAGAATTATTCATTTGTCATAATATTTTATGTATCGTTTGCTTCTTTTTAATCATCTGATATTTTATAAATGTGTTTTGAAAAATGCTAGAATTATGATTGTTTTTACAGTAAGTCAGTAGAGAGTGTGTTTTTAGTTTTTGAAAGTTTTCGTTAAAGTTTCTAAAGATAAGTTGCTATATTCTTTTCTCGATTTTTGGGTATGTCTCGATTTTCTAACGAAGAGTATGCTGATATGCATTTCGTGTACGGATTTTGTGATGGTAATGCTCGCAGAGCGGAGAAAGAATACCGTCTCCGTTACCCAAATCGTTCTGCACCTAATCGAGCTGTGTTTGCCTCTATACATCGAAAGCTCAGGGAGACAGGTTCATTTGGTACGTTGTTCGAGAGGGGCCAGGATCACCGTTCTGCCGATGTTGAGGAGTATGTGCTGGACCGAGTAGTGGAAAACCCAAGAGTGAGTTCACGCTCGATTGCTATAGAAGGTGGACTATCACAACGTAAAGTGATGAAAACATTGTACTAAAACAAGTATTACCCGTATCATTTTACTCTAGTTCAAGAACTGCGCAATTCAGATTTAGAAAAGCGGATAACATTTTGCAGATGGCTACTAGCCCGAGACACTGAAGATCACCATTTTCTAAGAAAGATATTGTAGACAGATGAGTCGTTGTTCACTAGAGGGAGCATCATAAATTTGCATAACTGGCATCATTAAGCTGAACATAATCCTTTCTTAACCCGAAACTCATCATTCCAAACTCGATTCAGCATAAATGTTTGGCTTGGCGTAATAGGAGATCATTTAATTGGTCCGCATGTGTTTCGAGGTAACCTAAAAGGAAGCTCATATTTAGAATTTATTGAACATCATTTGCCTGACCTTCTTGATGCTATTCCTGTTCAGGAGAGGGCAGAAATCATTTTCCAACACGATGGAGCCCCTGCACATTCTTCAAATGCCTTTCGGAAATTTCTAACTGAACAGTATCCCCAATGGATTGGTCGTACGGGCCCCATCCCTTGGCCCCCTAGATCCCCAGACCTGACGCCAGTGCACTTCTTTGTTTGGGGATTCTTAAAACAAGAAGTTTACAAAACAGAAGTAGCAAGTTTGCAAGAATTGAGTGACCGGTTTGATGAAGCAGTAGGGAAACTAAGGAATGAAATTTCTCTAAGAGCAACGGTTGTTTCCGTTCGCAAAAGGGCAAGAGCGTGTATCAAGTGTGGCGGCGACCAATTTCAGCAGCTATTGTAAATTTTGAAGGTTTATCAAATGTACTAATCGATGTTGGTGTAACATTTTTTGTTATTGATTTTCCCTTTGTGAAAAGCACGGGAAAGTAATGCTTCTTTTATTTCTACGAATCGTTATCTCATGTGTTTTTTCTCTAAATTAAATGTTAAAACTATTATTTTTATATAAAAATATCCTTTTTCTTAAACAAAGAAAGCAACATGCTATCGTGAAACAGAAAATTCAAACCAGAAAAGTGCGACTCTTTGCTGGTTTTCCTTTTTTTAACGAATGCAGATTTTTACACTGTTTCAAACAAAAGCCTGACTTTCAGCTGAACTTGAAGCCCAATATGATTTGTTGTTCTAGCATCTGAAAACTAATAAAATGGGCCAGTTTTTGGTAGATTTGCCCGATTGTAGCTCTTACGGTTGTTTTTGAAAATGTCGATTAAAAACGTTGGCACCATTTTAATTCTGAGTTTGTCCAATGTTTCAAAGCTTGTAGCTCTCGGTAAAATGCGACTATCTTAATGCGAAAGGTATCATTTTGTAGGATTTAGTCTGCTCTATCCAAATATGTACGTATTTTCTTTGTAGGTCCAACAAGAATTTCAGAAATCGGTCATTTTCTCAGAATTATGTTTTTTTACTCATTTTCCTTAAATTTACCAAAACTCGGTTACGGTTAAGGATTGGACACGATAATGGGTGGTTCTATGCTCCGCTTGGGCTCTTCTATCACCCCCTTTCGTATGGCAGATTCGATCGAACTCACCCTGTATATTAAATTTGTGTTTCCTAGTTTAGAAGGAGTTATGTTTTTAGTGTGTTTGTGAATATTCATCAGCGGATATCAGTCTCATTTAGCGGAAGACTCCTCCAACATATCAATTTGGATTAGAGATATACAAAGGCAGATGAAGAACATATATGATAAGGTAAGCTGAATGCTTCCTTAACTGCATTGATTTAGATGACTCTCTAAGAACGAGTTGATAGACATTTTATGTTTATTTAATTCTAATAATAATCAAATCAGGATTTGAACATAACTCATTGACATTACGTTTAACATTGAGTAACTTAGTGTGAAACTGAGAATTAAATTTGATATTGTTAGAAATTAGATGTCGAATGGAATCTTTCTGTATAGAAGTTAAAACACTGAATTTAATGGCCTTTTCAACTGGAGCAATTAAAAAAGGAAATGACGGTTTGGATGGAACTGCAAAATTATTTTTAAATTTTAAAGAATTGATTTGTGCAGAATTTAGGGGAAAATCTGAGAGATTAAGAACAACAGCCCCGAAACAGCTGTTTGCTGAGATTTTAACTCTATTTTAATGTTTTATTTGTACTTATTACACGTTATAGTCGTTTTACTCATTCCAATGTACAAAGTTTTTGACTGCTTTTTTACAACATTGGGTTAATATTTCTTTTCCTGTGGAAACAGTTATAATGCCTAAAACCAAAACTGAGTACCAACTAATGAAACAGCAATAATCTCGATATTTTTTTTCTATGCAACACTCCAAATTTATTTTTTCCCCTCTAAAATACTTTTCAATATATCAAGATGTGTGCTTTATCATTAATTTATGCAAAATTACCGACTTTAAATTAACATTAATAATGTTTCATATGATGATACACTTCGTATGTAATCTAAAAGTGAAAAAAAAAGGTGATTTTCCAGTTCTATTAACAGGTGTCAATTACTGGATCACAAGGTGTCATACACTGGGATATCAGGTGCCAATTACTGGTGATTTTGGTAACTTTATATAAAAATATTTTTATAAAAATATCAATTCAAATATTTTTGCTTTTAGTTAACTAAATAGATGCACAGATGTGCATTCTTTGATTACACAAATATTTAAATGTGTAAATGCTCTTTTTCTAAGTAATGAAAACATAGGTAAGTTTAAGGAAATGTCAAGGGTTAAGGAATGTCATGAAACAAAAATCACAAGACATTGCAACTGTGTTTGTGTTTATTCTGAAATGTATTTCCAACATGTGTTCTCACAAAGTATTTACAAAAGAAGAAAAAAAAACAGACAAATAAGGCAGTGAGAAGCAAAGGGAAGTAAGTGGCAAACTTAAAAATTTGAAGAAAAAGCTTACTTGACAATGGAAAAATAAGCTCAAGTCAAGCGAAGGAAATAGTTCCTAGCGCTTTGTCCAATATTCCAGTGAAATTACGCTCTTCACTTTAGAAATCGGATTAGTTAGTTAAACCCATGCATACGTAACCTTCTTTTTTTTTTTTTGTCATAATTTCTGTTAATCGTTAAATATTTTTAATTTTCCCAGTGAAGCAGCGCGGAGCATTTCGTTTATTTGAATCAAACACACCAACCAATAGCAGCTCATGGACAGTTGGCGATCTCCTCTTTTTCCCGAAGTAAGTAGGAGACGTTAGAGCCGCTATATAAATAGGCCGTCGCATAAGCTCAAGTTTAGCCTTTTCGGACCGGAATTTCCATTGTTGCACTGCTAGGGTTACCACGGAAAAGTTTCAGGTTTCGCCAAATTTGCCGAAAATAATATTTTATTCAATATACAATTCACGTGCTGCTAATAATTGATCGCAGTGAACAATCACCAAACGCGATAACTCGCCAGAAAAGACAACCACTCAAACACGCTCTCCGATCCAAAATGGCTGATCTTAAGCAGATGCACCGACGGCGCCGACTCATATATATAGGGGCCTTAGGGGAAGTAGCTTGAAGTTTTATCCATTTACTCGGTTCTTTCTTCCACGCATTGTGACGTCATTGTTAATTTAAATTGCAAGCAAGTATAGTACAAATGGTAGGTGAACATCTTCTCTGTCTTGGGGCAGGAGATAGTTCTAATATCCGTGGTAAGTGCTGCTATACGGCTTGATTTAGAGACCAAATTCAACGAAAGCCTACTTAGGAGGTTATTTTTCTAAACGCGTTTTGATCAAAACTTAAAAAGCTCCACTTATACAAATCCCTTTGCTTCTCACTGCCTCAAATGTGCTTCTTTAGTTTGCATTCTCAAATGTCATGAGATATTTTATCACAAGAAAAGGGTGAAAGTTTTTATACATTACGAACAAGAACACGTTTTCTGTGTAGTGTGTGTCCTCCAATGGTGTTTCAAATGTGGAATATCAACGAAAGTTTTCACAAACATCAGACTAAGATGGTTTTTCTTTTTTGTGTGTGTACTCAAATGCCTCTTGAAATTCCCATTCTGAGAAAATGACATTTTACAAATTTCACAAGAATATGGTTTCTCTTCTGTATGTGTCCTCAAATGCCTCTTAAAATTCCCACTCCGAGAAAATGACATTTTACAAATTTCACAAGAATATGGTTTTTCTTTTGTGTGTGTCCTCAAATGACTCTTAAAATTCCCATTCTGAGAAAATGACATTTTACAAATTTCACAAGAGTACGGTTTAACTTCTGAATGTATCCTCAAATGGACTTTCAAACTTCCACTCTCAGAAAATGACTTTGCACAAATTTCACAAGAATATGGTTTCTCTTCTGTATGTGTCCTCAAATGGACTTTCAAATTTCCACTGTCAGAAAATGCCTTTTTACAAATTTCACAAGAATATGGTTTTTCTTTTGTGTGTGTCCTCAAATGCCTCTTAAAATTCCCAGTATCAGAAAATGACTTTGCACAAATTTCACAAGAATAAGGTTTTTCTTCTGTATGTGTCCTCAAATGGACTTTCAAACTTCCACTCTCAGAAAATGACTTTGCACAAATTTCACAGGAATATGGTTTCTCTTTTGTATGTGTCCTCAAATGGATTTTGAAATGTCCACTCTGAGAAAATGATTTTCCACAATAATCACAAGAATAAGGTTTTTCTTTAGTATGTGTCCCCAAATGTACTTTCAAGTTTGAAATTCGACTGAATGTTTTTTCACAATATTCATATGAATGTGATTTTCCTTTGACGTTCCTGTGCATTTTGTGCTTCAAATTTAAACAATTGACAGTCACAAGATTAGACTACTTAACTATGTAAAGAATAAATACCTTTGTGCTGAAAAATTAAAATGTCAGTAATCCAACGTTATTAAGCACAAAACTTGCAATTGATTGCAGACACGTGTTTCGGTGTTACAAGGAACACCTTTTTCAATGCAAAGAAGTGTGAGCTTTTGGATGAAAAGTCATCCGAGAAAAGCAACACGGTGGAACAGGAGGTAGTATAAATATCAAAAAATAGAAATTAAACAAAACAAAAAAGATAAAATGACACATGGAGACAAAATTTATTATATAATTCCATCAGGAAAAAACCGTTAAGTAATATATTTTAAAAGAAAACCCATAAACAATGCAAAAAGTCCAAAAATGAAACCACTCTGAATAAATTAGCAATAAATTTACCAGCGGGAAAAACTATGTATGGAAGCAATGTATCAAATGGAGAAATGCAGAAAAAACAGAGTGAAGGATAAACATATTGGAATTAGTTAATCACAAAACGAAATAAGAAAGCAAAAAATGAAAAAATAAAAGTAAGAAATGTACGACGTTTACATAAAAATAATAGAAAATCTAAACCAATTTTAACAAAGCAGTCCACACAGAGGAAAAATAGGGAATTGCAGTAAGATCGTTAACTAAATTAGAACGGTTCCTCAGGATGTGAAAAGATTCCCAAAAATCAAGATCCAACGAATTGGGGCATTTTTGGATAATTTGATAAGAGTTAAAATCAAAAGAGTGATTCGATTCCCAACAGTGTTGAGCAATACTGGATTTATTCAGCTGTTGTTTTCTCACATAGCTTTGATGTTCTTTTAACCGAAATTTCAAAGAACGGCGGGTCTGTCCGATGTATCCGAGTCCGCAATTGCAAACAATTTTATAGATCCCACAGCAATTAAGAGGGTGAATAGAATCTTTAAGAGAAGAGAAAGAAAGTTTATTAATAGGAGAAAATACCACTTGGAATTGGAATCGCTTCAGAATCTTAGCAACCTGAAAACTGATACCAGGGAAGAAAGGCAGAACAACTAAATTCTTAGTGTTAAAAGTTCTATTAAGAACAACATTTTGAGATTTTTTGCAAAGTTTTTTATAAATGGAATCAACTAAGGTGGGCGGATAGTCTCTATCAGCAGCCACAGCTCTTATATAGTTAAGTTCCGCATTAAGAAGCTCAGGTGAAGAACAAATATTCATTGCACGATAAACATATGTGTTGAAAGCTGAATATTTTTGATTAGGAGGGTGAGACGATAATCTATGTGGGGGTAAGGAAACAGCAAAAGGTTTACGATAAACCGTAGTTTCAAAACCGGACTCAGTTCGAGAAACGAGAACATCCAGAAATGGAAGGCAATTATTCTGTTCTTTTTCACAAGAGAATTGAATATGAGGATCAATGGAATTTAAAATGGATAAAGCATCATCAATGCTTAGTTGACCGTGGTTCATAAGAACAAAACAGTCATCAACATAGCGAACATAGAATTGAAACTGTAGTTTCTGAAACAACTTGACCTCAAAGTAATGCATGTAAATATCACTAAGGATGGGGCTAAGTGGGTTTCCCATTGCCAAACCATCCAACATAGTATAAAATTTACCATTAAAAACAAAGGAACTTTGCCTTAGACAAGTATGAGTAAGGAAAACTAAATCCTCAATTTCCTTAGAGGTAAAATGAAATTCAGACAGTCTACTCTGAAGGCATAACAATGAACCCTCGACCGGAACGTTCGTAAATAATGAGTTCACATCAAAAGAAACCATAAAAGAATTATTTGGAACGCAATTCTGAATTTTTTTGACAAACTCGATAGAGTTTTTTACAGTGAATACATTATTACTCATAAGAGGAGAAAACACAGAGACTAAATATTTTGCAAGTTTATAAGAAGCCGTACCAATATTGGAAACAATCGGTCTGAAAGGAATGCCAGCTTTATGTACCTTGGGTAAAGCATAAAATCTAGCGCAATTAGCAATAGAAGGAATAACAGAGCGTTTAACATTTATTGGAATAGACTGAACAGACTTGACAGCCGAAGAAATAGTCTTTAACTCATTTTCACTAGGATCTTTAGAAATCTCTAAGTATGGACCAGAAGAAATCAAATCATTAGTTTTGTCAACATAAGATGATTTGTCAAGAACAACAATTTGACCACCCTTGTCAGCTTTAGTAACAACAATATCTGAATTAGAAGTTAAATTCTTTACAGTACGCCGAACAGTATTAGTAAAGACGGGATTGGAAATTCTAGAATTAAAGCCCACATTAGAAGCAATAAGATGCCTAACGCAATCTTTTTGATTGGATGATAAGGCACTAAATTTAAAAGCTTTCTCAATAGGAGCAATAAGCTTAGAAAAAGAAGGTTTGCTGGCCAGAGCAAAGTTATCATTGCATTTTAGAGCATTAATTTGAGAACTATTTAAAGGAACACTTGAAATATTAACGACAACATTTTTATTTACCACTGGTAAATTTTCCGAAGGAACAACTTTCGAATTTCTACAAAGTTTAGCTAATTTCTTTTTCAAAACAACTTGATGATTCTCCGTAGAACGAAGGGTTCTAGACCAAGAAGTTCTATCAACATAATCAAAATCAGAAATAGAATTTGAAATAGAGAGATGCAAATCATAGAGCTCACGTTCAATAAACGAGAGGCGTTTCCTAGTTTCTTGGATCGAAGCTCTAAGTAGAGCCAATTTCGACCGAAAAATAACTTTATCAATTTTTACAGAACGTGGTAAGTTACATTTCAAAGAAATAAAATTCGGAATAACTTTCCTGCGCCTACATTCTTGAAGAAATTTTAAGTGGTTCAAAAAGCGAAACTTCTTAATACGAAGATTGCAAAACCTATTGATTTGAGACATTCCAAAAACAAAATAACAAAGTACATAAGAACAAATTATTATCAAAAATACAAATCAAATTAAAACAGTAACAAGGCAAAAATGAAGCAAAATTCAAAACTACCAAATACAACAAATACAACCAAAATTCAAGGCAAGAAGAAAGAAAAAAGAAAGTAGAATGCAAACGTACGGCCCGTTTAAGCCAACTAAATAAAGAATAAATACCTTTCTGCTGAAAAATTAAAATGTCAGTAATCCAACGTTATTAAGCACAAAACTTGCAATTGATTGCAGACACGTGTTTCGGTGTTACAAGGAACACCTTTTTCAATGCAAAGAAGTGTAAGCTTATGGATGAAAAGTCATCCGAGAAAAGCAACACGGTTTAACAGGAGGTAGTATAAATATCAAAAAATAGAAATTAAACAAAACAAAAAAGATAAAATGACACATGGAGACAAAATTTATTATATAATTCCATCAGGAAAAAACCGTTAAGTAATATATTTTAAAAGAAAACCCATAAACAATGCAAAAAGTCCAAAAATGAAACCACTCTGAATAAATTAGCAATAAATTTACCAGCGGGAAAAACTATGTATGGAAGCAATGTATCAAATGGAGAAATGCAGAAAAAACAGAGTGAAGGATAAACATATTGGAATTAGTTAATCACAAAACGAAATAAGAAAGCAAAAAATGAAAAAATAAAAGTAAGAAATGTACGACGTTTACATAAAAATAATAGAAAATCTAAACCAATTTTAACAAAGCAGTCCACACAGAGGAAAAATAGGGAATTGCAGTAAGATCGTTAACTAAATTAGAACGGTTCCTCAGGATGTGAAAAGATTCCCAAAAATCAAGATCCAACGAATTGGGGCATTTTTGGATAATTTGATAAGAGTTAAAATCAAAAGAGTGATTCGATTCCCAACAGTGTTGAGCAATACTGGATTTATTCAGCTGTTGTTTTCTCACATAGCTTTGATGTTCTTTTAACCGAAATTTCAAAGAACGGCGGGTCTGTCCGATGTATCCGAGTCCGCAATTGCAAACAATTTTATAGATCCCACAGCAATTAAGAGGGTGAATAGAATCTTTAAGAGAAGAGAAAGAAAGTTTATTAATAGGAGAAAATACCACTTGGAATTGGAATCGCTTCAGAATCTTAGCAACCTGAAAACTGATACCAGGGAAGAAAGGCAGAACAACTAAATTCTTAGTGTTAAAAGTTCTATTAAGAACAACATTTTGAGATTTTTTGCAAAGTTTTTTATAAATGGAATCAACTAAGGTGGGCGGATAGTCTTTTGAAACTACGGTTTATCGTAAACCTTTTGCTGTTTCCTTACCCCCACATAGATTATCGTCTCACCCTCCTAATCAAAAATATTCAGCTTTCAACACATATGTTTATCGTGCAATGAATATTTGTTCTTCACCTGAGCTTCTTAATGCGGAACTTAACTATATAAGAGCTGTGGCTGCTGATAGAGACTATCCGCCCACCTTAGTTGATTCCATTTATAAAAAACTTTGCAAAAAATCTCAAAATGTTGTTCTTAATAGAACTTTTAACACTAAGAATTTAGTTGTTCTGCCTTTCTTCCCTGGTATCAGTTTTCAGGTTGCTAAGATTCTGAAGCGATTCCAATTCCAAGTGGTATTTTCTCCTATTAATAAACTTTCTTTCTCTTCTCTTAAAGATTCTATTCACCCTCTTAATTGCTGTGGGATCTATAAAATTGTTTGCAATTGCGGACTCGGATACATCGGACAGACCCGCCGTTCTTTGAAATTTCGGTTAAAAGAACATCAAAGCTATGTGAGAAAACAACAGCTGAATAAATCCAGTATTGCTCAACACTGTTGGGAATCGAATCACTCTTTTGATTTTAACTCTTATCAAATTATCCAAAAATGCCCCAATTCGTTGGATCTTGATTTTTGGGAATCTTTTCACATCCTGAGGAACCGTTCTAATTTAGTTAACGATCTTACTGCAATTCCCTATTTTTCCTCTGTGTGGACTGCTTTGTTAAAATTGGTTTAGATTTTCTATTATTTTTATGTAAACGTCGTACATTTCTTACTTTTATTTTTTCATTTTTTGCTTTCTTATTTCGTTTTGTGATTAACTAATTCCAATATGTTTATCCTTCACTCTGTTTTTTCTGCATTTCTCCATTTGATACATTGCTTCCATACATAGTTTTTCCCGCTGGTAAATTTATTGCTAATTTATTCAGAGTGGTTTCATTTTTGGACTTTTTGCATTGTTTATGGGTTTTCTTTTAAAATATATTACTTAACGGTTTTTTCCTGATGGAATTATATAACAAATTTTGTCTCCATGTGTCATTTTATCTTTTTTGTTTTGTTTAATTTCTATTTTTTGATATTTATACTACCTCCTGTTCCACCGTGTTGCTTTTCTCGGATGACTTTTCATCCAAAAGCTCACACTTCTTTGCATTGAAAAAGGTGTTCCTTGTAACACCGAAACACGTGTCTGCAATCAATTGCAAGTTTTGTGCTTAATAACGTTGGATTACTGACATTTTAATTTTTCAGCAGAAAGGTATTTATTCTTTATTTAGTTGGCTTAAACGGGCCGTACGTTTGCATTCTACTTTCTTTTTTCTTTCTTCTTGCCTTGAATTTTGGTTGTATTTGTTGTATTTGGTAGTTTTGAATTTTGCTTCATTTTTGCCTTGTTACTGTTTTAATTTGATTTGTATTTTTGATAATAATTTGTTCTTATGTACTTTGTTATTTTGTTTTTGGAATGTCTCAAATCAATAGGTTTTGCAATCTTCGTATTAAGAAGTTTCGCTTTTTGAACCACTTAAAATTTCTTCAAGAATGTAGGCGCAGGAAAGTTACTCCGAATTTTATTTCTTTGAAATGTAACTTACCACGTTCTGTAAAAATTGATAAAGTTATTTTTCGGTCGAAATTGGCTCTACTTAGAGCTTCGATCCAAGAAACTAGGAAACGCCTCTCGTTTATTGAACGTGAGCTCTATGATTTGCATCTCTCTATTTCAAATTCTATTTCTGATTTTGATTATGTTGATAGAACTTCTTGGTCTAGAACCCTTCGTTCTACGGAGAATCATCAAGTTGTTTTGAAAAAGAAATTAGCTAAACTTTGTAGAAATTCGAAAGTTGTTCCTTCGGAAAATTTACCAGTGGTAAATAAAAATGTTGTCGTTAATATTTCAAGTGTTCCTTTAAATAGTTCTCAAATTAATGCTCTAAAATGCAATGATAACTTTGCTCTGGCCAGCAAACCTTCTTTTTCTAAGCTTATTGCTCCTATTGAGAAAGCTTTTAAATTTAGTGCCTTATCATCCAATCAAAAAGATTGCGTTAGGCATCTTATTGCTTCTAATGTGGGCTTTAATTCTAGAATTTCCAATCCCGTCTTTACTAATACTGTTCGGCGTACTGTAAAGAATTTAACTTCTAATTCAGATATTGTTGTTACTAAAGCTGACAAGGGTGGTCAAATTGTTGTTCTTGACAAATCATCTTATGTTCACAAAACTAATGATTTGATTTCTTCTGGTCCATACTTAGAGATTTCTAAAGATCCTAGTGAAAATGAGTTAAAGACTATTTCTTCGGCTGTCAAGTCTGTTCAGTCTATTCCAATAAATGTTAAACGCTCTGTTATTCCTTCTATTGCTAATTGCGCTAGATTTTATGCTTTACCCAAGGTACATAAAGCTGGCATTCCTTTCAGACCGATTGTTTCCAATATTGGTACGGCTTCTTATAAACTTGCAAAATATTTAGTCTCTGTGTTTTCTCCTCTTATGAGTAATAATGTATTCACTGTAAAAAACTCTATCGAGTTTGTCAAAAAAATTCAGAATTGCGTTCCAAATAATTCTTTTATGGTTTCTTTTGATGTGAACTCATTATTTACGAACGTTCCGGTCGAGGGTTCATTGTTATGCCTTCAGAGTAGACTGTCTGAATTTCATTTTACCTCTAAGGAAATTGAGGATTTAGTTTTCCTTACTCATACTTGTCTAAGGCAAAGTTCCTTTGTTTTTAATGGTAAATTTTATACTATGTTGGATGGTTTGGCAATGGGAAACCCACTTAGCCCCATCCTTAGTGATATTTACATGCATTACTTTGAGGTCAAGTTGTTTCAGAAACTACAGTTTCAATTCTATGTTCGCTATGTTGATGACTGTTTTGTTCTTATGAACCACGGTCAACTAAGCATTGATGATGCTTTATCCATTTTAAATTCCATTGATCCTCATATTCAATTCTCTTGTGAAAAAGAACAGAATAATTGCCTTCCATTTCTGGATGTTCTCGTTTCTCGAACTGAGTCCGGTTTTGAAACTACGGTTTATCGTAAACCTTTTGCTGTTTCCTTACCCCCACATAGATTATCGTCTCACCCTCCTAATCAAAAATATTCAGCTTTCAACACATATGTTTATCGTGCAATGAATATTTGTTCTTCACCTGAGCTTCTTAATGCGGAACTTAACTATATAAGAGCTGTGGCTGCTGATAGAGACTATCCGCCCACCTTAGTTGATTCCATTTATAAAAAACTTTGCAAAAAATCTCAAAATGTTGTTCTTAATAGAACTTTTAACACTAAGAATTTAGTTGTTCTGCCTTTCTTCCCTGGTATCAGTTTTCAGGTTGCTAAGATTCTGAAGCGATTCCAATTCCAAGTGGTATTTTCTCCTATTAATAAACTTTCTTTCTCTTCTCTTAAAGATTCTATTCACCCTCTTAATTGCTGTGGGATCTATAAAATTGTTTGCAATTGCGGACTCGGATACATCGGACAGACCCGCCGTTCTTTGAAATTTCGGTTAAAAGAACATCAAAGCTATGTGAGAAAACAACAGCTGAATAAATCCAGTATTGCTCAACACTGTTGGGAATCGAATCACTCTTTTGATTTTAACTCTTATCAAATTATCCAAAAATGCCCCAATTCGTTGGATCTTGATTTTTGGGAATCTTTTCACATCCTGAGGAACCGTTCTAATTTAGTTAACGATCTTACTGCAATTCCCTATTTTTCCTCTGTGTGGACTGCTTTGTTAAAATTGGTTTAGATTTTCTATTATTTTTATGTAAACGTCGTACATTTCTTACTTTTATTTTTTCATTTTTTGCTTTCTTATTTCGTTTTGTGATTAACTAATTCCAATATGTTTATCCTTCACTCTGTTTTTTCTGCATTTCTCCATTTGATACATTGCTTCCATACATAGTTTTTCCCGCTGGTAAATTTATTGCTAATTTATTCAGAGTGGTTTCATTTTTGGACTTTTTGCATTGTTTATGGGTTTTCTTTTAAAATATATTACTTAACGGTTTTTTCCTGATGGAATTATATAATAAATTTTGTCTCCATGTGTCATTTTATCTTTTTTGTTTTGTTTAATTTCTATTTTTTGATATTTATACTACCTCCTGTTCCACCGTGTTGCTTTTCTCGGATGACTTTTCATCCAAAAGCTCACACTTCTTTGCATTGAAAAAGGTGTTCCTTGTAGCACCGAAACACGTGTCTGCAATCAATTGCAAGTTTTGTGCTTAATAACGTTGGATTACTGACATTTTAATTACTTAACTATGGTCTCATAAGCATTTTCTTGATCCCAATCTAAAAATAGAAAAGTATTTTATTATAATGGAAAATAGCAAACTGCTCAATGTCTTACATTAGTAAAGTTAACTTTTAAAATGCCATAAAATACCAATCATCTAGATGTAGACATCTTCAATATCTGTACAGAATAAGTGCATCAGCGAAACTTAATTTTTTTTTTAAATAATTTATTCGTTTTGTTTGAAATAATAGATTCTGAAACTAAAGATTGAATGCTGTACTTGAAAAGAAGAGTAAAGACAAGGACAATAAATTCAATCTGTGATTGTGTAAAAGGAAAAACTGGATCAGGTGCGAATACAGGATTTTCCTATTTTAAAACAGAATTCCTGGGATTCATTTCAGCCCCGGATCGTCATTTTTGGTAATACCAGTTAGGTAGGTAATGATTCAGTGGATCTCCCGCAGAAATTTGTAAACACGAGAATTTCAGTTAGGTAGGGATTTAGTGCACTGATGCACAACTAAATTTCGTTAAAATAGTTCGTAATACATTCGGCACGGGGCAGGTGAACAGCAGTATTTACATTTTTTTCATTTCTGACGTTTACTTCATTTCCGCTTCATTGTAGAAACCTGTCTATTACATTTTTCCTCAACGCAGTGTCTGAGATCCCAAGCAAATATGTACGAGAGCAAAACCTAACAGTACGCTCTAACCCCCACCCCCATATGGTTCCGACTTGAGTAAAACTTTAACAGCAAGATTTTTTATATTAAAATAGAGAAAAATAAATAAGCAAAAAATCATAAACCATGCTAAAATATTGTATATTTTGTTTGCATTCATTATTCATCTTGTTGCTTGGAACATTCCTGAGCTGTTATCAAAGAGGTCATGTACCAGACCTTTACTTCTTGATTCACGGTAGGGAAAAAAATCCACTTTAGGAGCCCCAGTGTATTACTTAGCCATCAAGTTACAAAGCGTCATGGATCTTTGCATTAGGCAATGTAACCAAAAGAGCAAGATCATAATACTTGAGACTTCCTCCTACTCTGACCAAAATTTCAAGTGGGATTTTAAAATTAATGTGGGGAAAACGTTTTTTGAGCAATCACGATTGCTTATTGTTCTCATTTTACTGTTTTGAATTCCTATGATTTTATTTTCCCACTACCTCCCTCTGCCAGCACCACCGTCGCGTCGACCGACCCCACGGTGCTGCTCCTCTTGCGAAAACAGTCTCCAGGTTGCGTCCATATCCTATACACAGACACACGCATACACACACTCATGCCTGCTCACATACACAAACACAGACACATACACACACTCATGCCTGCACACAGACACAAACAGATATGCCTACATACACACGCGCGTAGACACACAGCGCTGCATACACAACACGCACCCACATGCATACATACACACACACGCACCCACACACATGTATACATACACACACACGCACCCACACACATGCACCTACAAAAACACACACGCGCATTCATACACACACACGCTCGTGACTGCGGAAAACAATTTGAATTCAAGATGCCAAAAATTCAAATTAACTTTTTTTTTTTTCATTGCTTGAACATTTTGGATAAATATTAACTTAAACGAAGTATTACATTAACATTTAGCATGAAACATATTGTAACGGATTCGGTGCGACTTCCACTTTCTTGAAATGAAGACACAGTTCTTGATAAAAACACAGGAAATTTATTTACACTATGTACAGGAAAGATCTTCAACAACTGCTAAATTATTCATCAGCAATTAAGCAATTATCACACAACACCGTAAACTCAACGTTTACACACGTATTTACTTCCAAATACGAAAACAACACAGCGGAAATGCCTCGCAATAAACAGAGCAAAATGCTCTCCGTTCGAAATCTGAATCGAAACTAACTGTTTATCCATCGCTAACGGCTTAAATACACCGAAAGAAATTTCTCAAATATTCCACACGCTTCTGTAAAGTAGTAGACCGTTATCAATGAAAAGAAAGAAAATAGGGGTCGTATATTTTAGCCGAATGAAAAAGGGGTTGTATATTCATTACGGGAAACTATTTACAGGTTACGTTCCTACAATAATTACTATTTACAGAATTTGTAACATTGCCCCCTTCCTAAGGACTGCACGTCCCGGGCAGTACAATCCCCAGAAAGGGTGCCAAACTTCTATCACAAGTTTACAAATATACACATTAATTAATAACTAACAGATACAGAAAACACAATAACAAGAAATATTACTAAACATTAAAAGCAAAAATTATTTACAATTTTTATGTTATCAACCATGGTTGTTTACGTAATACTCATGAACTATGGCCATAGTATGGGGCTAACCGATCATAATGTACAACCCTAGGTTTTGCATTAGGTGATTTTTGGATCCTCACTACGACGTCATTTAGTCGGTTAAGGACTTTGTAGGGTCCATCCCAATGCGACTGCAATTTGGGTGACAGACCTTTCCGTCGGATGGGATTCCATAACCAAACCTTGTCGCCTTCGTTGAATTCATGTCCAGTAGACCTTGTGTCGTATCGGGTCTTCATCTTCTCCGCCGCGATGTTGATTCGCTCTCGTGCGAAGTTATGAACGTCTTCCAACCGGGCCTGGAGATCCTGGATGTACTCCTCAGGCGATGCAGGCGCATCCGGAGGACGACCGAAGACGAGATCACAAGGTAGCCGAAGCTCTCGTCCGAAGAGCATCTGAGATGGGGCATATCCGGTAGTCTCGTGGACAGCACTGCGGTAGGCCAGCAGGAACAAAGGTAGCTTCTTGTCCCAATCCTGTTGATTTCTGGAGACCATAAGCGAGAGATTATTTAGGATTGTGCGGTTAAATCTCTCCACCATGCCGTCCGATTGTGGGTGTAGTGGTGTTGTCCTAGTTTTCTCAATTCCGAAAATTTGACATAGGCCCTTAAACACAGCAGAGATGAAATTCCTCCCTTGATCGGAATGAATCTGCAAAGGTGTTCCATATCTCGAGATCCAATGTTGGACTAGAGTCTCTGCTACGGTGGTAGCCTCTTGATCTGGAATGGGATATGCTTCCGGCCATTTGGTGAAGTAGTCGATGGAAACGAGAATGTATTTGTTCCCATCAGCAGTTCTTGGTAGAGGACCCAGGATGTCGATCCCAATTCGTTCGAAAGGAGCTCCAACGTTGTACAGATGTAGCTTCCCTCTGCTTCTCTTCTTCGGTCCTTTACGAGCAGCACAGGCGTCACAAGAATGGCACCACTTCTCCACGTCATCCTTCGCCTTGCTCCAGAAGAAGCGCTCCCGAACTTTATTGAGGGTTTTCAAGACACCAAAATGTCCTCCAGTCGCACTACTATGTATTTCTTTCAGAACATCTGAAATCCTTGATCGGGGAAGTAGTAACTGCCACCTAGATGTTTTGCCGTCGTCAGATTCCCATTTCCGGTGTAGCACGCCGTTCCGTAAATGGAGTGAGTTCCATAAAGCCCAGTATCTTTTTGTTGCAGGACTGAAGATAGAAACGTCCTGCCAGCTAGGGCGTCGACTGTCACTTTCCATGAACTCCAAAATTGGTTTTATGTCGGGGTCTTCAAGTTGATCTTTTCGAACTTGGTCATCACTCCATGGATCAGGTTCTGATGATGTTGGAGTCACTGTCACCTGATAGGCGGTAGCGCTAGTCGTTCCATACTGTTTCTCGATTCGGGAACAATAGTGGCAGTTCTCAGGACAAGGTCTCCTTGATAAAGCGTCAGCATTACCGTGAGATAACCCTTTTCGATGCTTGATCTCCATGTCATATTCCTGGAGCCGCTGTATCCATCTGGCTATCTGGCCTTCCGGATTTTTGAAGTTCAAAAGCCAAGTTAATGAGGCATGATCTGTCCCAAGCAGAAATTTTCGGCCGTAGAGGTAATGATGGAAGTGTTCTACAGCTTTCACTATGGCCAGTAACTCCTTTCTGGTGACGCAGTAATTCCGCTCCGACTTTGATAAGCATTTGCTCCAGTAAGCGATGACATGTTCATTTCCGTCAATTTCTTGGGATAAAACAGCTCCGATGCCCTCGTTGCTCGCATCAGTGTCCAGGATGAAGGATTTTTCAGGCTGAGGATAGGCGAGGTTAGGCGTTGATGTTAAAGCCTCCTTCAGTCGTAGAAATGCATCTTCGCATTCTTTGGACCATTCAAACTTTTGCTTGCTCTCCGTCAGCTTATGCAAAGGTCGTGCAATGTTGAAAAAACCCTTCACAAACTTCCTGTAGTACGTGCAGAGCCCCAGGAAACTTCGCAGCTGATGGATGTTTTCGGGACGACTCCAACTCTTGACCGCGGATACCTTTTCCGGATCGGTTTGTACACCCTCAGAAGAGATGATGTGACCAAGGTAGTTCACTTCCCGGCGGAACAAATTACATTTGGACGGGCTTAACTTCAGATTGGCTTCCTTAAGCTTTTGCAGCACCTTCCTAAGATTTGCCAGATGTTCTTCGAAGCTGCGTCCCACGATGATGATATCGTCTAAGTAGACCAGACAGGATTCGTAAGAGAGTCCTCTTAACACTGTCTCCATAAGACGCTCGAACGTAGCTGGTGCATTGCAGAGGCCGAAGGGCATCACTTTAAACTGCCATAAGCCTTGTCCAGTTGTAAACGCTGTCTTCTCTCGGTCATCAGGGTGTATTTCAACCTGCCAGTAGCCGCTCTTCAAGTCCAGGGTCGAAAACCACTTGTGTCCGGAAAGAGTGTCCAAGGTGTCGTCTATCCGTGGAAGAGGGTAGCTGTCTTTCTTGGTGATTTCATTCAGCCGTCGGTAATCGACACAAAATCTGGTGGAGCCATCTTTCTTCCGGACCAAGACGATGGGAGAGGCCCAAGGACTGGATAAAGGTTCGATTACATCATTCTCCTTCATCTCTTTCAGGAGGGTCTCAACCTCTTCCTTCTTGGCGAACGGTAGTCGTCTTGGATGCTGTTTAATAGGGGGGTGTTCTCCAGTGTAGATCCTATGCTGCGTTAAATTCGTACGGCCAACATCCTCCGATGTAGATGAAAACAGATGCTTGAAGTCATCCACCAATTGTTCCGCAGCAGTTCTTTGGTCTTTCGTTAATGGTGCACTCCCAATTAACTTCGATGTCAAGGACTCAGAAGACACAGTCTCGGGGGAATTGATTCTTCTAATGATGCAGTTTACTGGAGTACAAGTTGCTAACACTTCACCTTTCCGGATATTCCTTGGCCTTTCACTCACGTTGGCGACTCTCACAGGAATTACATCCTTAGAAAGGTCTACAAGCGTAGATGCTACCAGCACTCCTTTTAGGTTATTGCTTAGGTTAGGGTATTCAATGAGTCCAAATCGAAAACTATTGCTTTCTTCAAGGAAGCCAGGTATTAATGATTCTGACCTTGAGGGAATCGATAAATCTGTTTGAGCTATTATTTGATGAGCGGATTTTACATCACTCTCTGCAGGGAAAACGGCTATGTCTTCTCTCATCGAGTGCAGCTCATTAGTCTTGAAGTCGAGAGTGAAGTCATATTTCTTCAAAAAGTCCAATCCGAGAATGAAGGGGTCCGTGATATTAGCGACGAATGCCGTATGATGGTAGGTGGCATTCCCAAACACAATTTCCAAGTCCACTTTACCGTCAATCTCAATTTTGTCACCTGTCACAGTCTGGAGACTTACGCGTGGCGATGTCCACAGCAGTTTCAATCCAAATTCACGAGCCACATCTGTCCTAATGATTGTCACATTGGCTCCAGTGTCAACAATCAGTCTGCAGGGGTTCCCATTTACATGTGCGTAAATGAAAAGTCCATCACTGCCACTACTAGAAGAGGAAATCTGCAGAGCTTTTGTGGTGGTGATTTCCTTCCCTCGCGTAGCTTGGCGAGCCGGACAACTCCTTCGCAGGTGTCCTTCACTACCGCATTTCCAGCACTTCTGCTCTTGTTTCTTTTGGGCTGTTATGCTGCTCAAATGTCTTGTCAAGTCACCGAGTTGTCTCTCAAGTTCAGCGAGGTGGGACGACCTGGAATCAGACTCATCAGCTTCCTGAGTCCGGATTAGATGGCGATCCACACGGGTTGCTTCTTGGGCGGCCTCGTATCTCATCGCATACACAACGGCAGAATTCAGGTCTTTGACATCCGCCATCCGTAGAGCTTTCTGGATTTCCGGATCTCGAACCCCGTCGATGTAGTAGTTGAGTGCCAGGTTGTCTCGAACATCCGCAGGGCAGTCGTAAAAAGCAAGATGAGACAGTCTCTCGATGTCCGACGCAAGCTCTTGCAGGGTTTCCCCGGTTTTCTGGAAACGGGACTTCAACTGGAATCGGCTGAAATCTTTCTGGCACTTCTCACCGAAGCGAAGCTCCAACGCAGATGTGAGGGCGGCGAAATCCAGGCGCTGGCCGTCCGGAAGGGTCTGAAGAATGGCCGCTGCATCTCCTCTCAGGGATGCTGCAAGATGGCAGGCCTTGGTAGCAGAGTCCCATCCGTTCGCTTCCGCCACTATCATGAACTGAGTTTTGTAAACCTGCCACGAAGTTTTCCCATCAAAGGTGGCAAGTTTAATGGACGGTCGAGCAACCGATGTGGGAGCGCCAAACTGTACAGAGCTGCTTTCCGCGGTCGCCAATCTCCTTTCCAGGTCTTTAAAGATGTCTTCTTTAAGTTGATGAAATTTTCTATCTTCTTCTTCCAGTTTATTTTCTACAGCATTGCATCGGCCTTCAACGGAACTTAATTTTTCTTCAAATTTCTCTTCGATTTTATTTTCCACTGCGATGAATCGGCCTTCAACTGCCTCAAACTTTCCTTCAATAGCATCAACTCGATGCTCTATCTCATTAAATTTATTTTCCATCACAGTCTTTACCGAAGTAAGATCGTTTTTAAATTCCTCTTGGTTAGAAACTAGGTCATTTTTCAGCACTGTTAAATCACTTTTCAATTGGTTTTGATTAGCCGCCATATCATTCTTTAATTGTTCTTGATTAGCTGCCATATCATTTTTTAATTGTTCTTGATTAGCTGCCATATCATTTTTTAATTGTTCTTGATTAGCTGTAAAACTTGCAGTCAAGTCACTTTTTAATTGTTCTTGATTAGCTGTAAAACTTGCAGTCAAGTCACTTTTTAATTGTTCTTGATTAGTAGCCATATCACTCTTCACAGAGGTGATTGCGTCAAGAAGTTGTTTTAATTGTTCATCCATTGCGCGAGTAATCACCATAAAAAATAAAGTCCTAATTCAAAAAAAAGTCTTTATGAAAAAATGTCCAAAGTCACACTTACTCCAAGAAAGTCCAGAAGAAGCCCCACGTTGGGCGCCAAATTGTAACGGATTCGGTGCGACTTCCACTTTCTTGAAATGAAGACACAGTTCTTGATAAAAACACAGGAAATTTATTTACACTATGTACAGGAAAGATCTTCAACAACTGCTAAATTATTCATCAGCAATTAAGCAATTATCACACAACACCGTAAACTCAACGTTTACACACGTATTTACTTCCAAATACGAAAACAACACAGCGGAAATGCCTCGCAATAAACAGAGCAAAATGCTCTCCGTTCGAAATCTGAATCGAAACTAACTGTTTATCCATCGCTAACGGCTTAAATACACCGAAAGAAATTTCTCAAATATTCCACACGCTTCTGTAAAGTAGTAGACCGTTATCAATGAAAAGAAAGAAAATAGGGGTCGTATATTTTAGCCGAATGAAAAAGGGGTTGTATATTCATTACGGGAAACTATTTACAGGTTACGTTCCTACAATAATTACTATTTACAGAATTTGTAACAATATTTAAGAAGCATAACATCAAAAGTAAACGTTCCATTTGCTTTTTACAATAGTCGCATCTTATTAAATTAGAGATAGTGATTAGTTCTTTGGTAAGAAAATTAACATTAAAATTCTCAATTTCTTTTTTTTAATCAATCATTTACTAAACGGTGTGTTTATGAAGCCCTCTCAATTGTTATAAAAACTATCTAGTACTCACAAAAGAAAAATAGTCCAAAATTGGCGATTTTGTCGAGCACTTTGGAGCAGCTTCAAAGCAAAGTGGGTTGAAAATACGTTTTGTTTGGTGCAAGTAGAACAGAAGATTACTCAAAATTTCAAGGGGGGGGGGAGCTTTCAGTAAACTCAAAGAATAAAGTTATTCTCAATCTTATACTCATGTTTCCTTGTGGCTCAACTCCTAGATTATGTTTATTGATAATAAGATAACAGTTGAAAATTACCGGAATCCACTGCATTCACATTGGCCACCTTCTTAAGAGAAATATGAAAATGTATTTTTGAGACATTAAATTGCAAATTTTTTAAATACAACCTGAATGTTTAATATGTTTTTGGGAAGAGCTTCATAATTAAAATAAAAAGCTTCATTGTGAAAAAGCAACCAGCATGTGAGAGGACTAAGGAATATTTCTTTAATTGACCACCTGCATGTTATTAACTGCATTATTAGTGATATAATTAACAATGATTAAATGGAAGCATGCAAGGTAGCATTGTTGATTAAAAAAAAAAAAAGCGCGAGCTAGCTTGTTTCTGGAGACTTCAGACCATTTAGTACACTTCAAGTTGATGGTGTCGGTATCCATTACTGAACAAATAGTTCCAAACAAGTGCCTTGTGCATTTCATCTACTTTGTTATGAGATAGTGAGGTTGGCCCCACTAACTTTTCCCAGCTTTAAGAGGAAGAAAGTCTGCTTCACATGCCTTGAAAAGTGTTCAGTTTCTGGTAAAAAAAAAGGTTTCTTTTCTTTACTAATAATAAAGCTCAAAGTTTGTCTGGATCTCTGTCCAGATCTCTGTGACGTGCATAGCGCCTGAACCGTTTAGGCGATTGTCATGAAATTTGGTACAAAATTAGTTTGTAGCATGGAGGTGTGTACCTTAAAGTGATTTTTCGAAAATTCTATTTTGTTCCTTTTCTATTCCAATTTTAACAACATTTTGCCGAGCAAATTACCATTTCGTGGATTTGCAAATGACCATAACTTGGGCGAGCAAATTACCCTGAAATTCATCATCCATTATTTGTAAATATACAGGCGAATCAAATGACTTTTTTATTTTCTACTACGGGCAAAGCCGTGCAGGTACTGCTAGCTTCTAATAAAACAGTTCCCACCTAAACATATGGGTCAACAACCAAGACCACTTGCTCACCTATATTTTTGCCTAGTTTTGTTCTTCCCTTCGGTACCATTTTTATGGCTGTGCTTAGGGTGCGTCTTATAATGCACTTTTTTAAAAAAATTTTTGAATTTCTTATGGGGCACCCCTTTAATTGCTTCTTTTTGATGAAAAAAACACACATAAAAATTTCATAGAATTTGAACAAAATTTAGAGGTTCTACCAGTGATTAAAATTGCGTTCATTATGAAAAAAAAAAGAGTGAAAATAAGCTCCAAATTTTATATTGCAATATTTGAAATCAGCAAGAAATTGGATTTGTTAGGGTAACCCAAATACTTATTTCCTATATATACAAAAAAATAATAAGCATTTCATGGCTGCTATGTTATAATAATGTCAAAGAAAAAGCAAGCAAAAGTTCGATTACGCCATTCATATGTTTACAATTTCAGTCTTTACATCCACCAATATTGTAATTTTTCTCCCTTAGTGACTTCGTATGTGAGACATACAAACCTTTTTCTGTTTGCTACTCATCATCCAAACTATTTGATGATATTTTTTCTAAAACTTGATGAAAAGATCCTTATGGAGAAATACCTGAATGATAGCAATAAAATCCTCTAATTGTTTCCTTTGGTTTTAGTTCTACAATATTTGCTGTATAGTGTTTCATTGGAAGAGTTATTCTTTTAGTTTTTGTTAAGAAAGAGGCCAATTTGGAGAGTGTCTCTTCAGAAATGTAGTCTTCAAAGCAAATAAAAGCAACATCCTCTTCTGACAAGTAGATGTCAAATAAAATTACTTGAAACAACAATTGAAATTTTGGCATTTTCCTTCTTGATAGTGAAAATGCTTTTCAACAACATAAGACCAAATCTAGATAATTTTAATGCAAATTCTTGTTCTTCAGGATCAGTCGAAGTACATTCAATTGCAACAGAGGCTAAAACAACTACTTTCACGAAAGTTGATATAGATTCTTCATGATTTTCTTTCTTTCAAAGTTTCTTCATTTTGCACAAGTTCTCTTGCCCTTTTAAATATATATTTATTAGTTACCAATTTTGCCTTGTCATCCTAGTTTTCATTCAGTCAGAAATAATTTCTTGTCTGGAATTGAAGTCTTGCATAAAGTATCACCAGCAAGAGCAATGTCAAGCAAATAATCTAATGATAGATTCCAATAATTTTGTTTTTGATTCCCAAAAAAGGATGCTTTTACTTTACTTTCTGAGTTGTTAGCTAACAACTTGTGTTTCTTTGAGTTGTTAACTAACAGTTAGTTAAGAGGTTGAGAGTTCATTGTAGCTATAGTTAATTAACATGATTTAATAAAGTATAAAATAATTACAAAGTCAATAAAAATTTAATTTATCACTAATTAAAATGAATTACAAAAAGGTTACATAAATAAATATTATAATAATCAATGTAAAAAAAAGTAAGATCTCACAAATTTTACAGCAATGTTAGCAACCTCTAAATATTATTCAATTTTTATTTTTAAGATATGTGAATTTTTTTTCATCCAAAAAAAAATGAGAGGGTTCCTCATGAAAAAATAACACCTTTAAAAATAAGACGCACCCTACATGCACAACCCCTTTAACCCATTTTCACCACTGTTTAGACCACTTCCTCTATATATGACAGGCACACATCAGAACTAATAAATACACAATCAGCATTTCGAGAGACATATTTATTAATCAATAAGTGCAGATGTAAAGTCTGGAATAAACTCATATTTCAGAAACCACAAGCAACGACTGTTACAGAATCGTTAAAATTAGTGAATATGGTAGGCACAATTTTTTTTCAATGGCAAAAATCTTATAAAAATAAATACAAAATTCTTCATTATAAGCATTGCAGGTCCGAATGATTTGATTTACTCATTTCTACACTTGCTCAGAAGCAAAAAGAAAAAAATGCAGACAGTTGTTTTGCAGAATTCTGCAAACGGAATTTTGCTAATTAGAGGAAAATTTGTATGTTAATGATCGGGGTGTCTTAATACATCAGGATTTCAAATTTAGCCAACAGTGCAGCATTGCAAGTAACAAAGCCAACAGAATGCATGGGTTTATCGACAGATCTATTTCAAACAAATCTATGAAGGTTCTTCTGTGTTCATATAGGAGTTTAGTAAGACCGCATTTTCGGAGTTGTTGTTACATCTGGCTTTATTCGGAAAGATATTAATCCATTTAAAAGGCAGCCAAGAAAAGGAAAAGTAATTACAATAAACAATTGAACATGCAACAAAAGTAGCAACAAAAATAAATCTGTAAATTAGAGGATTTCACAGTTGCAGCAGAAATAAAGAGAAAGTCATTTCAGGGAGTTCATGACAGATCGCGCAGACCAAAAAAGCTTTCCGAGTCATTTTAGTTTTTGATCGGTTGGGTCAAGTTTTGAGCAGGAGAGGAGATGAGCAGCATTCGTGTTGCCAGAACCGCAAATTAGACAATTACTAGATGTTAAGATACCTGTCTCGTGGAAGTGCTCAGCCAGGCAATCATTATCATGGCCTGTAGAGAGCTTAAAAAGGGTCACAGCTTTGGCTCGAGGTTTACTACAATTTTGGATTTTGCTGTTCAGTTTTGGTGGCCTTATCTGAGAAAAGATATTTCTGTATTGGAAAGGGTTTAAAGAAGGGTGACTAGACTAGTAAAAGGGGACTTACATATTTAGATTACGATACCAGACTAAAAGGCTTAATATGTATAGCCTGGTGCAAAGGAGAGTCAGAGGGGACGTGATTCAGTTGTTTTAATTTATCAAAATGAAAGACGAAAATGGATTGAATTTTTGGGCAGAAAGCAGGACGAGGGGTCATTGTTTTAAGCTATTCAAATTTTAGGCTAACCTGGAAATGAGTTAAAATTACTACTTTAGTAGGATCGTGGGATATTGGAACTGCTTACCGGAAGAGGTGGTAATGAGTAAGGATAGCTTTAATAGGATTATTGATCTTCATGGGGGACTGATAAATTGCCTAGGACCAGCATAGCTGGACCCGGAGCCTGTTGCTGGTCACCACATTTGTATCTGATTTTCCGATCAAATGACGTGTATGTGATTGGATGCTAAAATGAGGATCATTTATTAGCTTTTACCATATCTTTTTCCACATACTGATATAATTTTTAGCTGTATTTTAAAACTATTGTAAGTACATAATGCGAAGCAAATTGAGTAAGAGAATATAAATATACAGTAAAACCTGAATAAAGAGTTCACTGGTTAAGGGGCCACTCCGTTTAAGTCGTCCTTTGTCTTCTGTCCCGACAAGGTCTTATTCACAATCATGGGCGCCCCATATGCAAAATTGTAAGGGGGGGGGAATGCTCAGAAATTTTAACCATGATTTAGCAGGATATTTTCCCCATGGGGGCAGATTTCAAAACAGATCAGAGTCATTAAAATTTCAAATTTTAATTATTTATTCATTAATGGCTGGAGAAGAAATATTTTTATATTTTTGCAGAGAAAAAAGTACTAAAAGCTAGGAAGTTCTAATTTCCAGGGGGGGGGGGGGCTCGAACCCCCTTGCCCGCTATATGGGCGCCTTTGTTCACAGTAATGTAACATGATCCTCCTTTACGGGTCAACAAATTTAATTCTACACCGGTTAACTAGTCACCCAAAAATTGTTTTCAAAAACTCCTTTTCCTCATCGGATCTTAGAAAACAGAGTCAGACTTAGTTGAAATGCTGTTTGACAGAAACTTGGACTTGAAATCTCAATCCTTGGTTCTGGTCATTCAAAGAATACTTCTTGCTGTGATTGTGCCGAGTGCCGAGAATATGAATCAAACTTCATCCATCAAGACAGACCAAACCTAACACCTGAAGAAAGTTATTATTTAACATCCGTCCACAAGAGGTAGAACAAACAGAATTTAAAGCTTGATGTATGTTAGAAGAGATAGTTATTTCTTGTAAGCAACAACTTCATCAGTCAACATTGATAGATTCTTTTAATGTACCATAAGCACAATAAAATAAATTATTATTATTAAGTAATGTTTAAGTTAGAGAAAATAAAACAAAGTAACTATGATTAGTATATTTCCCCTTTTTTACAATTTCCACTAATTATATACATTCTTACATCTTTACTAATAATAAAGCTGAAAGTCTCTCTGCCCGGAGGATGTCTGGATCTCTGTGACGCACATAGCACCTAGACCGTTTGACCAATTTTCATGAAATTTGGCACAAAGTTAGTTTGTAGCATGGGGGTGTGCACCTCGAAGCGATTTTTCGAAAATTCGATGTGGTTTTTTTTCCTATTCCAATTTTAGAACAAAACTATCATAAGATGGACGAGTAAATTACGAAATTATCATAATGTGGAACCGTAACATGGGCACAAGCCAATTGGCGAGATACGAAATTCTCATAACGTGGAACCGTAACATGGGTACAAGCCAATTGGCGAAAAAAATTCACCATACATTATTTGTAAATATACAGGCGAACCAAAAGATCTTTTAATTTTTCTATTACGGGCAAAGCCGTGCGGGTACCACTAGTATCTTATGTATCTTTATAGACATTGATTACATAAGCTACAGTTTTTCTCACAGAATTCTACTGCTATTTATGAAAATACTTCAAAGGCTATTCTTTTTCTTCCTTAATTTCCCACTCCACATAAGTAGTCACTCCGCGTAAGTGGTCAAGAATTTTAGGTCGCTTTTGGGCCGACTTAACAAGGTTTTACTGTAATTTAAAATATAAAGGTGATACATTTAACCTACCCATTTGAGAGGCTACCCTGGAACTATATACATATGCCACAGTGTTTTAAAAGTTGATTTTTTTCAACTGCAAAGGATGCTATGATGGATTATTACTTGGAAAAATACAGTACAAATCTGCTTTCGCCATTGTAATGCTTTTTTAATTCTCAAAAACTTTACGCTTCTTACAAAAAAAAATTCCCAGTTAAGAAATAGTGTACAGAATTTTTCAGCAATCTGATGACCGTTGCAGTGTTGTCCTGCTTCTGTTGTGATTAATATTAATTAACCAATAAATAAAGTATTAAATAAAAAAAAGCCATTCTAGGATAGAATATTATAAAAATAAATTACAAACATCAAAATGATTTAAATATTTGCAATAAGTAGAAGGGTTGAAATCTGAAGCAAAGCAAAAGAAGTTTCCTAAACGAGTTTAACGTTGGCATGTTTCCAACATGGTAGAAAATTTACTTAAATCTGAGTTAAATTTCAAAAATACAATAAAAATGCTATGCAGCACAATTTCCATTTTTCGTGAACATTATTCTTAACATTAGAACGAATCGAAAATTTTCAGACAAGTTTGAGGAAACTCACTTTACAGCACAACTGGTACACAGCAGCTGCATCCCTCATATGAAAGGAAAGAAAAGAAATTCCCTCACCTATCCAGAAATTTCGATGATTTGAGACTATTATTAACAATTCCATGTTTTCCCTCTTTTCCAGGTGTATAGCAACCCCTGCGTAAATGCACGACCATATAACATTTTAATTAATCTACACTAAGTTCAATTTTAAAAAAATTGGAAGGAATTCTTGGCTGCACATTGAAAAATTAGCAAATGGTTGACTTAACAAATTTACGCATGTTTTCCCTGGCAGTGGCGCAGCGTTATGGGGGAGGGGGGGGGGGTTAAAGCACCCCTTAAAGGTATTGGATTTAACATAAATGCAAATTCTAATACAATAGTTTATGCAAATGAAAGGACTCTTTTGATCAAAACCCCCATTCAGAAGGTTTTTTTGATCAAAATATCCCTTTCAGAAGATATTTTTGATTAAAAAAAACCCTTCAGAAGGTATTCTTGATCAAAAGTAAAACCCTCCCAAAGGTAATTTTTGATCAAAAAACCCTTTCAGAAGGTATTTTTGATTATAAAAAAAAAACCCTCCCGAAGGTATTTTTGAACAAAAAACCCTCCAGAAGGTATTTTTGATCAAAAAATCCCTCCAGAAGGTAGTTTTGATCAAAACACCCACCTCTAGAAGTTATTTCTGGCTGTTCTAGTGTTTCTATATTGAAATGAGTGAATAATAGTAAGGTAAATGTAATTTGTCATATTTAGGAAAAGTTAAAATGGCAACAATATATAAGTCGTGATAATCTGAGTTTGAATTTCATTCTCTTACGTGAAATTTTTTTTTCAAATTGAGTAACAAAATCGAATAACTTCCTATTACTGCTATATAATACCTTCCACTCATTGTATGAAAATACGAGTTACTTTACCAATTGTAGCGCATTAAATATTTATTATTCGGTTGCCGAATATTAGAGAACAAACAAGCACTAAAATCTTTTTTGAAAACTTCAGACATGTTCCAGTTTTTGCGTGTGGATATTCATTTATTTATAGACAGAGTAGGCCAATAGGCAGAGTAGGCAGCTGCGTAGGGCGGCAAACTTTTCAGGGCGGCAAATTTGCTATTATAATACACATTTTTTGAATTAAATTGTTATTCTTAAAAGTAAAATATTAGCATTCTTTCATTTTCCACAGGGACAACTTTTTCTTGTAATTTAATAATGATTACTTACTTCCACACATCTTATGAAGGTCAAGTGTTTTTCAATCATGGTATTTACCGAATCGTCAGCAAAATTTACAAAACAAAAAATTTTTCGGGAGATCACTGTAATCGTTTCATTGGGGCACCTCAGAATGTGAAACGCCATCATTTCTTCTTAAGTTTGAATCTGAGGAACACTTTTTTACGTTTTTTTTTTGAGTCACGGATATCTTGCTTCTTTTAGAGGAGGGGGGGGGGGGCAGATTTCAAATTTGCCTAGGGGCGGCATGGAGCTAAATTCGGCCCTGGGGAGTTCATTCAAAAATTTTGGATGGACACCTCCCAAAACAATCAGGCTGGATCCGCCAATGAACAAGGGTGATAAAAAAATGATACAATAAAGTTATTTAAGAAAAAAGAAATGCTTTGAATGAGGAATAGAAAATTGAATGTTATTTACATTTACTTTTCATTGGCAAAGATTCTTCTTACAAAGTCTTTTTTGGCTTCAATCTTACTGTAAAATACCTCACTAATTCAATATCAATTTTTCAAGTCAATGTTGCAAAAGAAAAAGTAGTTATCTTAGATAATCCTTCCCAGTTAATTATTTTTGGAATTCTTTGATCATTTGTAATCAAATTTATCTTTTCCAGAACGCAGGGTTGGCTTTTTGCCGGTAGAAACTAGTTTTTGCCTTGCCAGTGGCAGAAACTGGTTATAACCGGTAAAAACTGGCAAAAACTTAAAAGTGTCTTTAATAACTCAAGTAATTAGTAAATGATATTTGTTTAAGTAAACTAAAAAATTTAACATAATTTCATCATTTTAAAAAATAAAATCCAGTGCTAGTGCTCTTGATTTAGTTCAGAAAGGGAACTTTTCAATTGCAGAGGCTCGTAGTGTTTGGATTAACTTAACAAAGGATAAAAAATCATACGTGGGTGCTTAGGAAAGAGGAGTGACATACAGAATTAAACGGGCATTACTGATTGTAATTTGCTCACTCATATGCTTCCTCTAAATTGTTTGTGATTGAAATTATCATGTCACGTGCTTCAAGAAGAAAGTGACAGAATTTTACTTGTCTAGAATTTTGAACCTAATGTCACACCTTTGCAAAACAAATTGGTCCCATTTCTCCAAACTTATTTTTCTAGTCAAATTTTTACCACAACCACAGTTACTACCACCTAACATGATGGACCAGTTATACAATATATGAAAGTTTCACGAGCATTGCTTGCTCCTTGATGCATTGTCTGCTAGCTCTTCTGTTTCAAGAATATTCTAAAGTTTCTCATTTGTGCATATTAAATTGAGAACCTGTTTAGATTTTTGAAACCACCTTTTCGAAGAGGCAATTGCAGAGTCCCAACAATGTAACATTTGATTTTGAAATGTGATAATTTTGTGAAAAAATTACAGTGCTTTGGTTAGCAATTAATTATTTTTTCCATGTATTTTCTGTTGTACATTAAAATCCCTCTAATGCGGACACTAACAGGACAAATTTTTTTGTCCACAATAGAGAGGTGTCCGTAGGACAGGGGTTTAATAATGTTATTTGCATTGCAACTGGGGAATTAAAAATTCTCCACATAAGATGGATGTCCGCCTTTAGGGGTGTCCGTTAGGAGGGGTTTTACTGTGTATTAAGAATTAATTTTTCATTTTGTGAGTTTTTGCCATTTTTGCCATGCCGGTTTTAATTGGTTTCTACCAGTGGTTTTAACCACCTCTAGCTTGAGAGGCATTTCACAGTATTTGGCTGTTACGGCCTCTACACTTCACAAGGATGTTTTAGCCTCCTACTCATGATTAGTGCAAATAGTAAAGTTAAACTTTTTGTAAATGATCAGTCCTAGGTGCACTTATGTCATAGCATTGGAAAACGTTTAGAGTTGAGTTGAATTTCTAAAGATATAGGAAAATATATAGCATGTTACGGACTCTACACTCAAAAGACATGGAAATTTTTGCTTAAACTACAGTAACCCCTCATTATATCGCGCTTTTCAGGGGACGAAGAAAAAGAGCGATATATCCGAAAGCGCGATATAACGCAGGTCATTAAAAATAGTTATAATTCCAGTATACAAGTAAATTAGAATTCGTTCTTCTTGACATGATTTTCTAATGGTTTCGATGTAGTTCACGAATGTACTATCACACCTATTGAAATTTAAACAAGATTGAAATTTAAGAACATTTCACCGTCAGAAAGTTAAAAACATCGACTGGCAAATGAAGACGATCTTTCTGAGCTACTGCGAGATAAGAGTGAGCATCCCAATACCCTCGTATTCCCAGTAGACTTTCTAATCTGTTTGCCTTCGTGGACAAAGGTCGTGAAAAGTAAAAATAACCACATTGTTTACAGAAAACTCTTTTTCCCGTCCAGATCATTCATTCTTTCTTTAATGCAAATACTGGTTTGTGCAACCAAGCACAAATCTTTTCTGTACTAAAAGAAGAGCGTATGTTATCTTCTACGTGGGCTAGTATAACACTTGCTTGATGTCTCTCACTCATTGTAACGGCCATGCATCAATACAAAAGAAGATGTCAAAAAGTTTACAGACTATCTTCAACGGAAATATACTGCGCGGGTATGTACATTTGGAGTGACAGGAATTGCTGCTGCTTTTCCAGTGAATTCAGAAGAATAGCTTCCTTTTGTTCATTGACAAAATAAAGAAGAAAGAGACCTTCTCTGAGCAATACCATGTGTTTTTAGAAATGGTTTCAAACTTAAAGCAAAGTTTATTTTTCTTATTTTAGGCTTTAATATTTCGGGAAAGAGAAGAAAAGAGCGATATATCCGAATGAGCGATGTAACGAGGAGCGATATAATGAGGGGCTACTGTATCTTCAAATTTCCTGTGAAAGTAATAACTATTCTTACCAAATGAAGGTTTTATACTATGTCTCAGTTTATCTGTAATACATTTGTAAGCATCAAAATAACTTTTAAAATGGTAAAACATTTTTTACGGAATTATTTACTAAAGAACTGCACGTTGATGAACATGTTACGGACTCTTCATACAGGGTATCTGCTACATTTCAAGTTTTGAAATCCATGACTTTCCCTGACTTTTGCTCATAACATTCCATGACTCATGGGATGCAATTTTTCCAGAAGAAGCATTGATTTTTCACAAGAATATCTAAATTTGTGTTTTGTGAAAATTAAATTGCAACCATCTGATCTATGCTTTGGAGCTACATGTATAAAACTTCAAATTAAAGTGAAATTTAACTAGCTCAGCTACTATTATAACTTAAAAACATATGCAACAATGACTAGTGATACATAGGAAATAATTAGAGATTCAAGTTAATTATTTTGCTACCTGAGAGATACATTTATAAATCTAAAATTTCTGGAAATATTTTTTTAAATTCCAATAAATCATACAAGATTTTTTATTCGTAAGAATTTACATATAAACAAATTTAATATTTTTTCTCAGAAGAATCTGATGTGACACACATTGACTTTTCAATCACAAAAAATACCGAAAAAAAGTTTTAGTTGCAAAATGATTTTTTAAAATAAAATAAGCTTCAAACATTCAGAAAAAATGATGTAAAACTACTGGCGAACAGAGAAGCAAATAAGCTAGATTTTTTTTTTACATTTGCAGTTTTAAAAAATAAATATTTTATTTTGTAAACAAATGGTGAATCTAAAACTTATTATAATTTTTTTTAAAGCTAGTAGTTATTCAAAAAAAGGAAAAAAAATCTGTGACAGGGTGGCGACAGGAACTGTGAAAAAAAAAACTCCCTGACTTTTCCCTGATTTCGTTCACCAAATTTCCCTGATTTATGTTACCAATGATAATGTTTTCTTTCTTTGCTCTACTTGAAATCCATTGTATGTTTGTATAAAATGCAGTATTTTAAACGTTTTTAAGTTGTGTAAAGTTGTTGAACTAAAGATATTTTTAAAAGATGCTACTTTTTTAATAAAATGGTTTTAAAAAACATATCAAGTCAATTTTTTTGGGAAAAAACCCCTACAAAACAGTATATTAAATTTTTCTACATGGAAAGATTATAGAAAATTATTAAAAAAAAATACTTTACTTCCAGAAACCACTTACAGGGTGGCAACAGGAACTGGAAAAAAAAGTTCCCTGACTTTTCCCTGATTAAGTTCACCAAATTTCCCTGATTTACGTTACGAATGATAATGGTTTAATTTCTAAACCCTACCTGAAAAGCATTGCATATTAAATAAAATGCAGTGTTTAAAACGGTTTAAGCTGTTAATTAAAAATATATTTTGAAAAGAAGCTCCTTTTTTTGGTAAGAATAGTTATTAAATTATTGACAGAGAAATATTATAGGAAATCTAAAACAAATACTTTACTTCCAGGAACCAGTTAAAATAAGAATTCTGAGAAATTATCAAAACCATTCTTAAAGGCATATCTAATCAAGATGAAACTAAAAATTTTAAATGGAAATAATCTTGAACTGAGCTTTTAAGCAGTATAATTGTTACTGCAAGAGTAACAAGTGATAGTTAAAGTAAAGAAGCAATGTAGTTCTACTTAAGTAAAAAATACTGAACCGTGTGCAGGTAAACAGCAGTATCTGCAGAAATTAGTTTGAGATATTTGAAGAAATGTGTAGTGGACTCAGTACTAACAATGGGAAAATGTTGGAATTGGACGTTTTTTTCTCGCCTTTTTTTCAGCGGAAACCAAATAAGCGAGTTTGTACAATAAAGGTAATGTACCATAGATGACAAAAATGCAAAAATAAAAAAAGAATACTTTGCAGTTTCTGCCCTTTACCTGAACGGCAGAATAGACATATTTATGTAAAACAAATTGAAATCTTTCAACAACCAGTCATATTGAGCTATTCTCTAATTAAGAACTTAGGTTTTATTCAATGAATACAGTATTTTAACTATTAAAAAATAAGAAAAATATTTACTTATGTACACAACTCGGTTTCAAATGATTTCATTAGTTGTCGAAAAAAAATCTTAGATTACTTTAGTTACAAACAACATCACAAAACAACATTTCAAAAACAATTATTAATTTCAAAATATATATGTATATGGTTTTAAAATAAAAGAGTTTTTAAAGTCTGGAAAAAAAAACCCTTCGAGCAATCTGAAGTAACAGGGAATAATAACATGGCAAAAAAAACAAATTTGATTTTAAGTCAAATTAATTTTAGCAATTAAATTAATTTGAGAAAACAAAGATCTTTTCTTGAAATCATGATATAACAGTATGCTAATTACTTCAAGACAATGAGTAAAAGCAAGGGAGCAAATTCATTAATGATGGCTTCCTCTTTGCCTGTAGGGTTATTTATTTTACATAGCATGGAATGGGTGAAGAAAAGTTCAAGCTAAGTAAAATAAACAACTTTACAGACACAGAAACTTTGACCTTGAGGAAAAAAGATGCACATATATTCGGCAATGTGTAATCGCACCTTATTAATTTTACTTTTTTAAAACGAATAATAGGCTGAAAATTCGCATGGAATCAAAGTACTTCATTTTGCAAGGAAAAAAATTTTTTTTTTCTTCATTGGATCAATTTTCCCTGATTTTTTGTTATTTTTTCAAAATTCCCTGATTTTTCCCTGAGTGATAAAGTTCCCTGACTTTTCCCTGATTTCCCTGATCTGTCGCCACCCTGACTTAGCATAAGAATTTTAAGAAACTATTAAAATTACTCTTAAAAACATGTGTATTTATGATAGAACTAAAAAGTAATTGAAATTATTTTGAACTAAGTTTTCAAACAGTATAATAATTGTTGCAAGAATAACAAGTAATAGTGAAAGAATTGAAGTAATGTAGTTGTTCTTATATAACTGACATATTTATGCAAAACAGATGAAACCATTTGACATCCATTCATAGGGAGCTTTTCTCTAATCAAGAACATAGGTTTTAATGAATGAATACAGCATTTTAACAATAAAAAAATAAAGATATTTAGTTAAGTACACAAGTTAACTCTATTTCAAATGATTTCAGTATGTAACTAAAAAAAATCTTAGATTGCTTTTGCAACAAACAACTTTGAAATGCAAGAAAAAAAATCAATTAGTTAATTTCAAAATATATAAAAGAAGAATACAACTTGGTTATAAAATTAAAGAATCCCTTAAGTCTGAAGAAAAGAAAACCTTTATAATCTGCGGTGACAACAAATAGTATAACAGCAAAAAACAAAGTTTTTTTAATTGAAAGTTCAATTCTAGCAATTAAATTAAAAATGCGAAGAAGTAATAACTTTTAAGGTTTTAAGGTCTTAATTCAAAAACCAAAGATTTCTTCTTGAAATCGTGATTACAGTACACTAATTACTTCGAGACAATGGAATAAAGGCAAAGGAATGAAGGCTTCCTCTTTGCCTGTGTGCTTGTTTATATTACGTAGCATTGAAAGCGTATAAGGAAATTTCAAGCTAGGTAAAATAAACAACCTAACAGACACAGAAGCAATCTTAGGAAGTTCATCCTGTGGTTAATAAGTAAGATTCAATATTTTGACGTTTAGTAAAAAAGATGCACAAATATGCGGCAGTGTATAATCGCACGTCATTTATTTTACTTTTTTTAAACAGATAATTGGCGGAAAATGCGTAGGGAATTAGAGTACTTAATTTTGTAAAGCTTTTTTTCTTCATAAAATCAATTTTCCCTGATTTTTTGTTATTTTTCAAAATTCCCTGATATTTCCCTGACTTTTCCCTGATCTCCCTGATCCGTCGCCACCCTGTGTGACTAGCAATAACTAAGTAAATACTAATATTATGTTTACAAGAAATAAAATAAACAAATGTTAAGAAAATAATAAAATATTAAAGTACTTAATAATTAACTTACCAGACATTACCAGATATACTACTGCCAAAGTTTCAGAATAGGAAAAATATTGAAAACATTTCTGACTGAAAATTCCCTGAAGTCTGTATTTTATCGATATCCTAAACATCCTTAATTAATTAATTCTTTAGACAAATTTTCTAAAGTGTTCATTAACTTAAGACACTGCAGAAAATCAATAATAACTTTTATGCTTCTCTTGAATCAACTCGGATGCAAATGACTTTAAAATTTTGAGTCGAATGAGAGTGGAAAAATTAGAAATACACCCCCAAAATAAGTCTTCAACTACACAATTAGAGAAACAAGGAGGTTTAAAATAATGCTAAACACAAAATTATAAACGTCCAAATGGTAGAATGAGATAGTAAAGAAATACAAGCGAGTATTATAGCAGTGTATCGCAATCGGATTTCGAAATGCGTGAAAAATCGGGATTGACGGGTATAAAATCGTAAGAAACAGCTAAGATGTGTAAATTTTGCACCTAATTTGTAAAATTTGATAAATATACATGCTCTTGAACCCAAAATCCATGACCAGATGTCAGTTTCGATGACTTTTGAGCATTTTTTACAAAAAATCATGACTCTCCATGACAATTTTCGATCATATTTGAAATCCATGACTTTTCATGATTTTCCATATGAGAAGGGACGCATTGTACATATTTGTCACGTTTGAGTATTATTTGAATTATTGTTTATAGAGTCTAAACAACAACAGTACTATCCCACTGTTCAATAGTTTCAATGATAGAATCAAATGGGGGGAGGGGGTCAAGCTGCAGACTGTGCCATACATTTTTAAGGGGGTGTTTTGAGGGTTTTTTTTTTTTTTTTTTCATTTTTTGGAGGAGGTTCTTGATATTGTGGGAAGGGGGGGGGGGTGTCTGTGGGGTATTTAGAGGAGGTGCACCCAAGCTCTTAGGGGGGGGGGGGGGTGTACCAGATTGAAGGTGGCCTCCAGTTGGAACAGACCAAGTGATATGTTGATTTCTTCAGTCTTGAACTTGTTATTAGAAATGATAGGTTGTAATTCAAATTTTAGTAGCAATTTAACTTTTATAGTAGAACCTCAGTTATCTGAAGTGATCAATGCCGGACCATCTTCGGCAAATCGAAATCTTTGGAAAAATTCAAAGAGTGGCGGGACATGTCAGGGAAAAGATGTTTTTAAGTTAAAATTGTTTAAATTGCATTTTTAAAGGTAAGTTAAATTTTTGTTAATTCAACTTAAAAAGGCAACATTTTTTGCTTCAGGAATCATATATTTTGAAGCAACAAAATTTTGTGTTTTCCGATTTAAATAATTGCATTTACTTAATTAAATGTATAATCAGTCATTGTATGGCACAAAAGATTTGTTTTTTCCTTTAATGGCCCTAATATTAATGTACTACATGACATCTGACATGCCTTACTTTGTTCTTTTATTTTATTGTGAAAGTGATTTTTTTTCCCCCTTTTCTTTTGTACGATATAACACTGGAAATT
The DNA here is from genome assembly GCF_026930045.1 of Uloborus diversus. Lineage (NCBI taxonomy): Eukaryota > Metazoa > Arthropoda > Arachnida > Araneae > Uloboridae > Uloborus > Uloborus diversus. The sequence continues at coordinate 62,794 of NW_026558919.1, forward strand.
TTTCAAATGTCACACTGAAAATATACTGAAATTCAGGACCACCAGACCAGTCAACATCCCAGAAGATAATAGGGGAAATGGACAGTATTCATGTGACGTCACTGCGGGTCAAAATTGTCACTGCAGTGCATTGTCGGAACTGTAGCAGACGAAAATTCGGTACTACAGCGTATAATAACACTTGCTTTTGTGCGGCTTACCAACTCTTCTTTCTATTTAAAAATGTGAGTTTTTAAGTTTTTAACTAAGAAACATTGTAAAAAAAAAGATGAACGATTCATTTGATACGAAATACTGTCTTTATTATCGTATTTTCATGGGTTTAAGCCTCTTTGATTCCTCATCAGAAACATGGTGAAAACTCGAATTCTCTTTTGACTTTTCCCTTTTCTCGACATTTTTCATGCAGTCGTAAGTCTGGGTAAGCCCGAAGCATGCTCATTATGCGCAAAACGTCCAGTAATCCTTAAATAAAACGAGTTTTCTTACCACTGCTGACCCTACGTAGTTGGTCAAAATACCCGCAGACGGACAGCTGATGGGACCGTTGCCAAACCGTGAATAAGGTCCATTGGGGCTCGTTAGACCAGCTTTGATAGTTTTAATACTTTTTTTTTTAATTTATGAGCAACAAAAAACAGGGTACAGATGTGATATACTCCCCCCCCCCATTTGGCGATATCAGGTTTTTTGCACAAAATTAAATTATTTTTCTCGCTAATAAGACAATAATTTTTTACGCATGGCAATTGTGGCGAAACTAACCTGTGTTTGGCAACCCGAAGGCAATCTTAGATCTGTTCAAACTTGTTTACTTGCAGCCCTTTCACATTGAGTAGATTCTTGTTTTTTCGTGCAATATACCTTATAGGAAAGCTTATTTTGCGTTGGTTTGAATTCAGTAGTTGTGCTTTGATGAAAAAATATTAGAAATGCCCGTTTCTTCAAACTTCACCGTTAATTAAAAGCAAAATCTAACTTGGGGTGTGTCTCTGTAAGGAGCCATCATTTAATATGTTGTTGTGTTTCAGACTGAGTGTGAGTATTTATACAATAAAAAGGTAAGTTCCTCTTTTTAGAATTCAAAAAAAAACTTTCACTTCAAAATTCCTTATGTTTTTAGAAAATCTTGAGGGTTTCTTGTAGTTTTTAACTTCATTTTTACTGCATGTAAATTTATTTTACAAAAATAGTACGGTTATTTTACTCTAAAAGTAAATTCTTATCGATGTCAAAATTTATTCAGGCATATTCTATATACGTGCCCCCTTTAGATACTGAATTTGTGAAAACAAGTTAACTCGAACATTTTATAAGAATATGAAGGTGTTATTTTCTGTAAAATATAGTAGATATTTTTGGTAGGTGTTTTGAAAGCATTTCTGGATAGCAAATTAATGTATGGTATTTTTGTATCGTTTATGTTTCGGATGTTCTGTCGAGACATTTTTATTTCTCATACATCGAAATTTTAATAACTAAGTTTTTTTGGGGGGCTGAAATAGTTATTGATTTTGGGAATGTTTTCCGCTTTAAACATAGCTATTTGAATCGCTTTGCTCTTTTTTAGTTGATTATGGGAAAAGTTTTTGTTCGTTGAAATGCATGTTGGAAAATAGCTTTTATTTCTATTGGTACATATTTCTTTGGTGAGCTGTTATAGTAATTTGTTAATTTAAGTATTTTAAGTACCTTCTAGTAATTTTTCTTTGAGTACAAAAACTTTCTAATTTCTGGTATTCTTGAAGCGTATATTCGCGATGTTTTTTGCTTTGGTTTTATTTTGTTTTCATGTATAATGTGTTTTGAAGTGCTTTTATCATGTTGCAGCAGATCAATTGTGCAGATAAAATTTCACTTTTCAAAAAACTAATTAAAAGAAAAAAAAAACATGATTTATAACACACCCCTTGATGTTATTTTCAATAGTTTGCTTTGAGATAAGTATCTAAAATTCTGTTTATGGAAATTTAGGCATTTAAATCTTGTCTACTTCAATCTTGAGAATGACCAAACATGGTGACTATGTGAAAAATTTATGATAATAGATTAATAAATAAAAGTAATTGTATTCGCATTAAGAACACAAGTTCATGACACATGCTCAATGCTCATTGGTCTAGCGTGAGCAAGGCGACGATTTCTAGAACCTTCTTCAACTTTCCCGCCAATGAGAGATCGTGACAAGGGCGCCATCAAGTGGCGAAAACATGGAAGCACTTATTCAAGCTTTAACTTTTATGGAGGATGTTTACCTGATACCTATTGATATAATATGCCGTCGAAAGCCATAAGTAAATGTCAATATCTTAACATCATCTAATACTTAAGCATTTATGCTAATCTTTAAGTAGTAAGCAACGAGATAAAAATAGGTCAAATAAACTATTAAAAAGATAACACATGTGCGCAGAATTGAATTGCGCAGACGAGCTAAAGTCGAAAGCTGCTCCGCTCAGGAAGAAACACAGAAGGAAAGATAAAATGGAGCGTCTGCGCGGGGCTCGCTGAAAAAGCAGTAGCTAAAAGTCAGGGGGAAAAGGAAAAAAAAATAGGAAGCGGAAATTGAAAATATAGGAATTATAGGAACATAGGCGGATTTAGGACTGAGTTCCTGGGGGGGCAGGATTTTTTTTTTCTTTTTTAGCATCATTTTTACTGCCCCCCACTCTCATGTTTTTGTCTGTTTCCTGTGATGCATAAGTCCATGCTTTACTTTTTTGTGTGTCGTTTTCATTAATGCGTGTTTTCATGCTGTCCTTTTTGAATTCACCTTAAGAGAGGGAGTTGGTATCAAGAGAGTGACGCAGGACTCCAATTTTAGGGAGCCGGGGGTTTCTCCCCCGGAGGAAATTTTGTAAAATGGATATAAAATGCTGCATTTTCAAGTCTTATAAAGGTTAATTGGATAGACATAGAAAGTGATAACTAGATTACACAGTTGTACAATATTGTTCTAACTTTATAAGAAACAGCCATTTTAAGTTTGAAAGAAAAAATAAACAAGATTTCGCATTACAACAACCTTTTTTTAATTATGAGTAGTGCAGAAACGAAAAGGAATAGAGGTAGTGTATCATTTTTTTTTTTCCTGGCTAAACAGATTAACAATATGCAGTAGAAGTAATTGGAGCCCACTTTGCTTAGGATTTTCAAAGACTTATCTAATTATTTTCAAGGACTCTAGAATAAATAAAATTATTTAACGCACTTCATTTGTACTTTCCAGTCTCTGATATTTTAGTACTTGACTGTAAATTTTTACAGTCCTGTTCTAACTTTGTTAGAAATAGGTATTTTAAATTTAAAAGAAAAAAGAAAACAAGATTTCTCATGACAACAACTTTTCTTCAGTTGCAAGTGGGGCAGAAAACGAAAAGAAATAGAAGTAGTGTGTATTTTTTTCCGTGCTAAACAGATAGACAATATGCAGAAGAAGTAAGATAAAAACAATCAATACAAAAGAATTTCCAAAATACTGCATTAGGGATTGAATAAATAGCAAGATATGAATTATGTGAGTTACAAAAATTTATTTCAAATAATATGTTACAAACATGAGAACCATGATTTTTACATTTTTAATACAGGATGTGGCAAGCAGCTGAATTTGACATATTGTTACAAATCCTGTAAATAGTAAATATTGTAGGAACGTAACCTGTAAATAGTTTCCCGTAATGAATATACAACCCCTTTTTCATTCGGCTAAAGTATACGACCCCTATTTTCTTTCTTTTCATTGATAACGGTCAACGCATTTCGAGAAGCGTGTGGAATATTTGAGAAAATTCTTTCCGGTGTATTTAAGCCGTTAGCGATGGATAAACAGTTTAGTTTGGATTGATATTTCGAGCTGAGGGCATTTTGCTCTGTTTATAGCGAGGCATTTCGCTGTGTTGTTTTCGTATTTGGAAGTAAATACGTGTGTAAACGTTGAGTTTACGGTGTTGTGTGATAATTGCTTAATTGCTGATGAATAATTTAGCAGTGGTTGAAGATCTTTCCTGTACATAGTGTAAATAAATTTCCTGTGTTTTTATTAAGAACTGTGTCTTCATTTCAAGAAAGTGGAAGTCGCACCGAATCCGTTACAATTTGGCGCCCAACGTGGGGCCTCTTCTGGACTTTCTTGGAGTAAGTGTGACTTTGGACATTTTTTTTCATAAAGACTTTTTTTGAATTTGGACTTTAATTTTATGGTGATTACTCGCGCAATGGATGAACAATTAAAACAACTTCTTGATGCAATCAACTCTGTTAAAAATGAATTGGCGGCTAATCAAGACCAATTAAAAAGTGATTTGACTGCAAGTTTTACTGCAAATCAAGAACAATTAAAAAATTATATGGCGGCTAATCAAGAACAAATAAAAAATGATATGGCGGCTAATCAAGAACAATTAAAAAGTGATCTGACTGCAAGTATGTTGGCAAATCAAGACCAGTTAAAAAGCGATTTAACGGTGCTGAAAAAGGACTTAACGTCTAACCAAGAAGAAATTAAAAACGACCTTATTTCGGTAAAGACTGTGATGGAAAATAAATTTAATGACATAGAGCATCGAGTTGATGCTATTGAAGAAAAATTTGATACCGTTGAAAGCCGATTCAATGCTGTAGAAAATAAATTTGAAGAAGAAGATAGAAGATTTCATCTACTTAAAGAAGAGATCTTTAAGGACGTGGAAAGGAGATTGGCGACCGCGGAAAGCAGCTCTGTACAGTTTGGCGCTCCCACATCGGTTGCTCGACCGTCCATTAAACTTGCCACATTTGATGGGAAAACTTCGTGGCAGGTTTACAAAACTCAATTCATGATAGTGGCGGAAGCGAACGGATGGGACTCTGCTACCAAGGCCTGTCATCTTGCAGCATCCCTGAGAGGTGACGCAGCGGACATTCTCCAGACCCTTCCGGACAGCCAGCGCCTGGATTTCGCCGCCCTCACAGCTGCGTTGGAGCTTCGCTTCGGTGAGAAGTGCCAGAAAGATTTCAGCCGACTCCAGTTGAAGTCCCGTTTCCAGAAAACTGGGGAAACCCTGCAAGAGCTTGCGGCGGACATCGAGAGACTGTCTCATCTTGCTTTTTACGACTGCCCTGCGGATGTTCGAGACAACCTGGCACTCAACTACTACATCGACGGGGTTCGAGATCCAGAAATCCAGAAAGCTCTACGGATGGCGGATGTCAAAGACCTGAATTCTGCCGTTGTGTATGCGATGAGATACGAGGCCGCCCAAGAAGCAACCCGTGTGGATCGCCATCTAATCCGGACTCAGGAAGCTGATGAGTCTGATTCCAGGTCGTCCCACCTCGCTGAACTTGAGAGACAACTCGGTGACTTGACAAGACATCTGAGCAGCATAACAGCCCAAAAGAAACAAGGGCAGAAGTGCTGGAAATGCGGTAGTGAAGGACACCTGCGAAGGAGTTGTCCGGCTCGCCAAGCTACGCGAGGGACAGAAATCACCACCACTAAAGCTCTGCAGATTTCCTCTTCTAGTAGTGGCAGTGATGGACTTTTCATTTATGCACATGTAAATGGGAACCCCTGCAGACTGATTGTTGACACTGGAGCCAATGTGACAATCATTAGGACAGATGTGGCTCGTGAATTTGGATTGAAACTGCTGTGGACATCGCCCCGCGTAAGTCTCCAGACTGTGACAGGTGACAAAATTGAGATTGACGGTAAAGCGGACTTGGAAATAGTGTTTGGGAATGCCACCTACCATCATACGGCATTCGTCGCTAATATCACGGACCCCTTCATTCTCGGATTGGACTTTTTGAAGAAATATGACTTCACTCTCGACTTCAAGACTAATGAGCTGCACTCGATGAGAGAAGACATAGCCGTTTTCCCTGCAGAAAGTGATGTCAAATCCGCTCATCAAATAATAGCCCAAACAGATTTGTCAATTCCCTCAAGGTCAGAATCATTAATACCCGGCTCCATTGAAGAAAGCAATAGTTTTCGATTTGGACTCATTGAATCCCCCAACTTAAGCAATAGCCTAAAAGGAGTGCTGGTAGCATCTACGCTTGTGGACCTTTCTAAGGATGTAATTCCTGTAAGAGTCGCCAACGTGAGTGAAAGGCCAAGGAATATTCGGAAAGGTGAAGTGTTAGCAACTTGTACTCCAGTAAACTGCATCATTAGAAGAATCAATTCCCCCGAGACTGTGTCTTCTGAGTCCTTGACATCGAAGTTAATTGGGAGTGCACCATTAACGAAGGATCAAAGAACTGCTGCGGAACAATTGGTGGACGACTTCAAGCATCTGTTTTCATCTACATCGGAGGATGTGGGCCGGACGAATTTAACGCAGCATAGGATCTACACTGGAGAACACCCCCCTATTAAACAGCATCCAAGACGACTACCGTTCGCCAAGAAGGAAGAGGTTGAGACCCTCCTGAAAGAGATGAAGGAGAATGATGTAATCGAACCTTCATCCAGTCCTTGGGCCTCTCCCATCGTCTTGGTCCGAAAGAAAGATGGCTCCACCAGATTTTGTGTCGATTACCGACGACTGAATGAAATCACCAAGAAAGACAGTTACCCTCTTCCACGGATAGACGACACCTTAGACACTCTTTCCGGACCCAAGTGGTTTTCGACCCTGGACTTGAAGAGCGGCTACTGGCAGGTTGAGATACACCCTGATGACCGAGAGAAGACAGCGTTTACAACTGGACAAGGCTTATGGCAGTTTAAAGTCATGCCCTTCGGCCTCTGCAATGCACCAGCTACGTTCGAGCGTCTTATGGAGACAGTGTTAAGAGGACTTTCCTACGAATCCTGTCTGGTCTACTTAGACGATATCATCATCGTGGGACGCAGCTTCGAAGAACATCTGGCAAATCTTAGGAAGGTGCTGCAAAAGCTTAAGGAAGCCAATCTGAAGTTAAGCCCGTCCAAATGTAATTTGTTCCGCCGGGAAGTGAACTACCTTGGTCACATCATCTCTTCTGAAGGTGTACAAACCGATCCAGAAAAGGTATCTGCGATCAAGAGTTGGAGTCGTCCCGAAAACATCCATCAGCTGCGAAGTTTCCTGGGGCTCTGCACGTACTACAGGAAGTTTGTGAAGGGTTTTTCCAACATTGCACGACCTTTGCATAAGCTGACGGAGAGCAAGCAAAAGTTTGAATGGTCCAAAGAATGCGAAGATGCATTTCTACGACTGAAGGAGGCTTTAACATCAACGCCTATCCTCGCCTATCCTCAGCCTGAAAAATCCTTCATCCTGGACACTGATGCGAGCAACGAGGGAATTGGAGCTGTTTTATCCCAAGAAATTGACGGAAATGAACATGTCATCGCTTACTGGAGCAAATGCTTATCAAAGTCGGAGCGAAATTACTGCGTCACCAGAAAGGAGTTACTGGCCATAGTGAAAGCTGTAGAACACTTCCATCATTACCTCTACGGCCGAAAATTTCTGCTTCGGACAGATCATGCCTCATTAACTTGGCTTTTGAACTTCAAAAATCCGGAAGGCCAGATAGCCAGATGGATACAGCGGCTCCAGGAATATGACATGGAGATCAAGCATCGAAAAGGGTTATCTCACGGTAATGCTGACGCTTTATCAAGGAGACCCTGTCCTGAGAACTGCCACTATTGTTCCCGAATCGAGAAACAGTATGGAACGACTAGCCCTACCGCCTATCAGGTGACAGTGACTCCAACATCATCAGAACCTGATCCATGGAGTGATGACCAAGTTCGAAAAGATCAACTTGAAGACCCCGACATAAAACCAATTTTAGAGTTCATGGAAAGTGACAGTCGACGCCCTAGCTGGCAGGACGTTTCCATCTTCAGTCCTGCAACAAAAAGATACTGGGCTTTATGGAACTCACTCCATTTACGGAACGGCGTGCTACACCGGAAATGGGAATCTGACGACGGCAAGACATCTAGGTGGCAGTTACTACTTCCTCGGTCCAGGATTTCAGATGTTCTGAAAGAAATACATAGTAGTGCGACTGGAGGACATTTTGGTGTCTTGAAAACTCTCAATAAAGTTCGGGAGCGCTTCTTCTGGAGCAAGGCGAAGGATGACGTGGAGAAGTGGTGCCATTCTTGTGACGCCTGTGCTGCTCGTAAAGGACCGAAGAAGAGAAGCAGAGGGAAGCTACATCTGTACAACGTTGGAGCTCCTTTCGAACGAATTGGGATCGACATCCTGGGTCCTCTACCAAGAACTGCTGATGGGAACAAATACATTCTTGTTTCCATCGACTACTTCACCAAATGGCCGGAAGCATATCCCATTCCAGATCAAGAGGCTACTACCGTAGCAGAGACTCTAGTCCAACATTGGATCTCGAGATACGGAACACCTTTGCAGATTCATTCCGATCAAGGGAGGAATTTCATCTCTGCTGTGTTTAAGGGCCTATGTCAAATTTTCGGAATTGAGAAAACTAGGACAACACCACTACACCCACAATCGGACGGCATGGTGGAGAGATTTAACCGCACAATCCTGAATAATCTCTCACTTATGGTATCCAGAAATCAACAGGATTGGGACAAGAAGCTACCTTTGTTCCTGCTGGCCTACCGCAGTGCTGTCCACGAGACTACCGGATATGCCCCATCTCAGATGCTCTTCGGACGAGAGCTTCGGCTACCTTGTGATCTCGTCTTCGGTCGTCCTCCGGATGCGCCTTCATCGCCTGAGGAGTACATCCAGGATCTCCAGGCCCGGTTGGAAGACGTTCATAACTTCGCACGAGAGCGAATCAACATCGCGGCGGAGAAGATGAAGACCCGATACGACACAAGGTCTACTGGACATGAATTCAACGAAGGCGACAAGGTTTGGTTATGGAATCCCATTCGACGGAAAGGTCTTTCACCCAAATTGCAGTCGCATTGGGATGGACCCTACAAAGTCGTTAACCGACTAAATGACGTCGTAGTGAGGATCCAAAAATCACCTAATGCAAAACCTAGGGTTGTACATTATGATCGGTTAGCCCCATACTATGGCCATAGTTCATGAGTATTACGTAAACAACCATGGTTGATAACATAAAAGTTGTAGATAATTTTTGCTTTTAATGTTTAGTAATATTTCTTGTTATTATTGTGTTTTCTGTATCTGTTAGTTATTAATTAATGTGTATAATTGTGAACTTGTGATAGAAGTTTTGCACCCTTTCTGGGGATTGTACTGCCCGGGACGTGCAGTCCTTAGGAAGGGGGCAATGTTACAAATCCTGTAAATAGTAAATATTGTAGGAACGTAACCTGTAAATAGTTTCCCGTAATGAATATACAACCCCTTTTTCATTCGGCTAAAGTATACGACCCCTATTTTCTTTCTTTTCATTGATAACGGTCAACGCATTTCGAGAAGCGTGTGGAATATTTGAGAAAATTCTTTCCGGTGTATTTAAGCCGTTAGCGATGGATAAACAGTTTAGTTTGGATTGATATTTCGAGCTGAGGGCATTTTGCTCTGTTTATAGCGAGGCATTTCGCTGTGTTGTTTTCGTATTTGGAAGTAAATACGTGTGTAAACGTTGAGTTTACGGTGTTGTGTGATAATTGCTTAATTGCTGATGAATAATTTAGCAGTGGTTGAAGATCTTTCCTGTACATAGTGTAAATAAATTTCCTGTGTTTTTATCAAGAACTGTGTCTTCATTTCAAGAAAGTGGAAGTCGCACCGAATCCGTTACAATATTTTGGCATTCATCCCCCTCTACTATTTGTTAGAAATTTTAAAATTTAAGGTTTGTAGCCACACTTTTCCAAATATTCAAGGTTTTCAAGCACTTAAAAATGAAATTAGTTTTTTTCAAGCAATTTCCATTTTTTAAGGAACAAATCATGAATTTTTTTGGGGGGGAGTTAGGAATCTACTTCAAAACAGGGGCCCTAAGCAATAGCTCGTTTAACTTATAGGCAAATTCGGCCATGTTTGTAATTCACTCTTACCTGCAAATTTTTGCTTGAATTGTTTGAAATTTTAACGAAAATTCGTCAGTTTTTACGGTTAAAGGGTTTTTACTATTTTACCAATCTTTAATAGCTTTTTATAGACTTTTATAAAATTTCAGCAAATTTTTCTAAAACTTTTGATGACTCAATTATTTGGATTTCAATAATGACAAGGTCTGACTCACTTAGACTTAGATGATTGTGACTTACCTTACTTTTTAAACAGTATTTGTAAAGTAAGTAAAATTGTACTCTAGTAAAAAGATTCATGTAATCAGAATACTCAGATAACTGAAATTCAGTTTGCAGTAGTATAAATTTTCTTTCTCTCTCTCTTAAAAAAAAGAGAAGGAAAAAAAAACTATGTTTTTTGTTTTTTAGAATTTCTCAAAAGGCCAATTAATCTACTAAGAACATAAATATTATGCATAAATATACTTGAAATGTGGACACAAATCATAACGAGTAGATCGTTCTGTTAGTGCCAATAGGGGGGGGGGGAGTTTTTTAACCTTTGCTTTAGGTTCCAATTTGTTGAAATAATCGTCAATTATTTTAAGTGTTGCAGCTTAATGTATAGCTCGTTTAGCTTATATTTTCATTCATATACTTGCCCAAATGGTTTTCAGTCCAAAATAGTGAATTTAGACACATTTTCAGCACCCCTGTGACAGCTGTACTATTTGTATTTAATGTTCGCCCCCCCCCCCCCTTTTTCTTTTCTCCCATCAGAAAAGGACATTTGCTTTTCTCTTCATTTTCATTGAACTATTCAAAAAAGAACAAGTCATGATTTTTTTGTTTTAAGATTTTGGAAGATGTGTTGTTACTATATAAAGTCTTCCCAAAACTGGGGGGCATTGCCCCATATGACCCCCTTATAAATCCACCCATGCGCTTCCTGAACTATTCAAAAAAGAATTTTTTTTTTTTAAATATTTGGAAGATGTGTTGTTACTACATAAAGTCCTCCCAAAACCGGGGGGGGCATTGCCCCCCTCTGCCCCCTCATAAATCCGCCCATGTATAGGAAAACAGGAACTTTTTCCGAAATATAGGAAAATATAGGAATATAGGAACTGCGATGCCTGAAAATCTTAGTAAAAAACTTCACGTAACACGCCAATGCTCCAAAACGGGAGCATGCCCAAAATATTAGATAACAAATTTTTTCCCGAAAATTTCTTCTTGCATTGTGTAAAGGGATGCCTAAGACTCCTATTTTATGAAGTAATTCAATATTTTACATATGGAACATAGAGCGGCGTTTAAAGGGTTAATGTGTATGACCATTAACATATCCATAAAGTATACCGAGTACATAAATATTTTAGTACGGGGTGACATCAATAAAAACTCAAAAAATATAACAGTCATAAAATATTTTAAGTCTATAAATCTTTCTTTTTTATGTGTGTCTCCAAGCATTTCATTTGACTTTTTCATCGAGTTTGTTTTCTACTATAGTATACAATAGTCTAATCATGTCCAATAGCTTATTCACATTGTTAAATTTCATTACTTTTAAGTAAATTATGATCTAAAATCAGCTGCACCATTGTGTAGTTAAAATATTTTTTAGATTCATGAAATTCTAAAAAGATTCTATTTTAATTGAATGAGTAATTCATAATAGAAAATGTATTAGAATAATATACTGATATTATTACACTGTAACAATAAAATTATGTGTATGTATAATCAGTTTATTTTTTATTTCGTCCGGTTTCTTCCTGCGTCCTGGACTTTTATAAAAAAGTGGACAAAATAGCAACCCTGTAGATGAGGGGAGTATTAAATTAAAAATTAGGACTCAAACGTAAATGCATGAATGACATTGAGGCTGGGCAAGCAGCTGTTAATGAAAAATTTAAAAGCTGCTCAGAGTCAAGCAGTTCTACGTAATTTGTTGCTGAACCATTTTGATTTTTTTAAAATTGAAATAATTACTTCCTATACTATTATCATCGTTTTTATTTATTTATTTTATGTGTGTGATAAATTTAAGTTTTATACACTGATAGTAAAGAATCGAAAAGCTATGTGTAACAAGTTTTGTATGCATATACTTTCATCAGTGGCACTAAAAAGTAACTTTTTTATGCAAAATTTAATTTTTTTTTTTTTTTTTTTTTTTTTTTTTTTTTTTTTTTGTGGTTTATAAATCCTATATTTTTTAAAAAATGTGTCCTATATTTAAAAAAAAAACTTATATTTTGTCAGTTTGTTATTTTAATCCCTGCATTAGTGTCTTTTCAAATGCATATTAACAGAAAATGACTTTTCAAAATAATCAGAAGAATATGGCTTTTCATCAGTGTATATCCTGAAATGTGCTTTTAAACTTGAACTATCAGAAAATGCATTTTTACAGTACTCACAAGAATATGGTTTTTCATTAGTGTGTACCCTGAAATGTCTTTCCAAGTTTGCATTTCGAGAAAATGTTTTTTTACAACACTCACAAGAATATCACTTCTCATTAGTATGTATCCTCAAATGTGTTTTTAAATTTGAACTAGCATAAAATGTCTTTTTACAATACTCACAAGCGTATGGTTTTTCATTAGTGTGTATCCTCAAATGTGTTTTAAAATTTGAACTATAAGAAAATGTCTTTTTACAGTACTCACAAGAATATGGCTTTTCATTAGTATGTATCCTCAAATGTCTTTTCAAACTCGAACTATCAGAAAATGTCTTTTTACAGTACTCACAAGAATATGGCTTTTCATTAGTGTGTATCTTCAAATGTCTTTTCAAAGTCGAACTATCAGAAAATGCATTTTTACAGTACTCATAAGAATATGGTTTTTCATTAGTGTGTATCCTCAAATGCTTTTTCAAACTTGAGTTTCGAGAAAATGCCTTGTTACAATATTCACAAGAATATGGCTTTTCATTAGTGTGTATCCTCAAATGTCTTTTCAAAGTTGAACTAGCATAAAATGTCTTTTTACAATACTCACAAGCGTATGGTTTTTCATTAGTGTGTATCCTCAAATGTGTTTTAAAACTTGAACTAACAGAAAATGTCTTTTTACAGTACTCACAAGAATATGGCTTTTCATTAGTGTGTATCCTCAAATGTCTTTTCAAAATCGAACTATCAGAAAATGCATTTTTACAGTACTCACAAGAATATGGTTTTTCATTAGTGTGTACCCTGAAATGTCTTTCCAAGTTTGCATTTTGAGAAAATGTTCTTTTACAACACTCACAAGAATATCGCTTCTCATTAGTGTGTATCCTCAAATGTCTTTTTAAATTTGAACTAGCATAAAATGTCTTTTTGCAATACTCACAAGTGTATGGTTTATCATTAGCATGTATCCTCAAATGTGTTTTAAAACTTGAACTATCAGAAAATGTCTTTTTACAGTACTCACAAGAATATGGCTTTTCATTAGTGTGTATCCCCAAATGTCTTTTCAAACTCCAACTATCAGAAAATGTCTTTTTACAGTACTCACAAGAATATGGCTTTTCATTAGTGTGTATCTTCAAATGTCTTTTCAAAGTTGAACTAACAGAAAATGTACTTTTACAGTACTCACAAGAATGGTTTTTCAATAGTGTGTAGCGTCAAATGTGTTTCCAAGTTTGAATTTTGAGAAAATGTCTGTTTACAATCATCAGAAGAATATGGTTTTTCATTAGTGTACAATGTTTCAAGCACATTGGAGTTTGTTTCTATAGGAACAGACATGCCAAAAATTTTCTTTTTTTTCCGAATGAAGCAAAAGCGTAAAAGCATAGATTCTAAAAGAAAAAATGAATAATATGCCCGTTCAACACATAAAACGCTTCACGATTCTTTTTTCTATTCAGCATGTAAACGGCCAAAGTTTATATTAAGCAGAGCAGATGCTCCACAATATGCATTCAGAAAAAGTGTCTAACATTTCTTTTGTTGAACGATGTCCTGGGAGAATAATCACAAGATCCCAGATTTTTATCAACAATCACAAACATTGGTTGTCAAAGGAATGTATTTTCCCATGACTCTATATTTATACTTCCAATATGAAATTTTTAAAACAACATAAATAAGCTCCTCGCACATTGTATTTGTAATTCTTGTGGGTGAAAGTTGTTCATACATCGGCCATGTTCAACATGTACTCTTCGATTCCAAATTTTTAAAAATTCTACTGTGATGTCACAAAATATTATTTTACGATGTTGTGGAGAGCAACATTGAATAACCTCTTGCGAAAGACTGTCGGGACAGCATACCTATGTCGCAAACTGCTCAACGATTGAAACTCACTCGCATCCGAATGGGATCTCCCGACGATGAGACGTCCAGTCACACAGAGCTAAACTTGACGCCAGCATCTTCACACAGAAACAGCTGAAAAGATTTAACATTATTAAATTATTCCTATATTAATGTAAAAACAGTTTCCTATAAAACTTTGAAAGATTTATGTTGAAAACGAACCAGTTTTCTAGTAAAGAAACATATCAGATACTTGGTGATAATATGTTTAAGAAAATAGTATGCAAATAAATAGTATGTGGGTCAATCCATGTGAAATCATACAGGCCACGTTGCTCACTATTTTTTATTTTAAAAGTTTTCTGCCTGTTAATTAACTGTCGTATTGAGAGTCTGAAACAGTGGTTTAAAATTTTTTAAACATTCAGAATTTTTTTTGGCAACCACTTTTCAGTAGCTGCGGACAGAGGCATGCCCAGAGCTTCAGTAATGGGGGGTACCACTATACAAGGGAGTCTGGGGGTTTAGATAATTAACGGAAAAGGGAAGCATAGTCGAGGAGAGGTCAAGAAATCGGGCAACTAGATGAAATTGAATAATTGATGGTATCTGATTTTTTTCAAAAAGAATTTTAAATATAGAAAGAGAACATAGCTTCTGGTTTAAAATGGATTTAGGGAGTCAAAACTAGATCTAAATATTAAAAATGTGAACTAATCGAAAGCATTGGATGCACTCAATAACAGGCGGTTCGGGGGTTTCTCTCCCGAGAAATTTTCAAAATTGTGGTCTTAAAAAATGCATTTTAGACTGTCTTTGGTAATGTTAAGGGGAAAAGGTTCAGTACCTTTCCCTCGTCTATGTTTCAAAATTTTTTAAATTGCAGTTGTTATCTCGGATTGTGTAGAGATTTGGGGCTTAATGGTCTCACCCCTAGTAATTACTAACCGAGAACCCCCCATAGCCCCCTCTCTCAAAAACAGCTTTTAGAAATTCAATTCCAAAATTTACCGGGTGAGGGAACCAAAACTTCTCCTTCCATTTTCAAAGATCCTCTAAAACTGCTTTTTTTATACAACAATATCGAGGCTTTCCTACGGAAGAAATCCCCGGATCCCCCTACTTCTGCAAGAATATTTTACTTACAATCAGGTTCTACCGTTTCATAACTTGTTAATGTTATTTTCAAAAATGAATTTCTATGAAACAGTATGGGGGGAGGGCTCCATCCTTAAAGTTCACCAGAGAGACTAGAGCCCATAGGTACGCCCCATAGGCAAGCTTTGAAATGTTATGAACTTCATTTGTGTAAAAAGGGGTAAAAATGCATTTGAAGGATGTCAAAAAAAAAACCCATTCAAATTTGCCTGGCTTGATTTAGCGAAATATAAGTTCTTCCTCTCTGCAGCACCGCTTCATGAAAACATTTTTTTTTTTTTTAACTAATGCAACGCAACTGAAATGCATATACTTGAGGAAGAAATGATGAAGATTGGGTGCGTGATGTAGAAGCTGGTTACGAGAAGCTTCCTTGCCAGTCAGCCACAATCAATTTAGTCTCATTTCTGCAGCCTACTCATTACAACAAAACATTATGATGCTCCATTTTAATCTCTTTTTTTTGAGCTAATGGGGGTACCGCGGTACCAATGGTGACCCCCGTGTGCACCCCTCTGGCTGCAGAGTTGACTTTTCGTGAAAATAGTACTTTACAAAAACTCTTGTAACTTTGTTGTTTATGAATGTGTCACAGGGTTTGAAATTTTGAAATAGAGAGCAGGAATGCAGCGTACAAAATCAGCAAATGCCCCTCAATCCGAAGGTCGAGGCAGGATTTCCTCCCCGTAAATTCTTAAACTTGATTACAAACCCCAGAAAACGGGAGCGGAGAAGAGAAATTTTTTTCATCCGTGCGGTAGTATTGGCGAAGACTAAACGATTTCCGCACCCGCACGCCAACAAAAATGGCGCATTCCGGATTTCCCCGTCTCATCCATGCTTTCAAATAAATAAGAGAGATCATAGGTTTCAACATGTTTCATTAAGCACTCGGCTTGTTTTGAAATCCATCAACTCCTTTTCACCATTTTGTCTTTGCGAGTTTAAACGTTATATTTTAAAATTTAAAACTCCATAGCTCCTTTTTCATTTTGGAAAGATGGATAAATTTTTAATAAAGCTTCTGTCGATTCGAAGCAATTCAAGTTACATCGACGACTTCCGATCTGCCGCATCAACCGATTCCGATCCGCCGGCTGAAATGCGATCCAAAAGCTGCTGGAAACGAGTCCATTATCAATAGGTATAGGCAATTTTTTACTTTAACTTTTTGATCATCAGAAAAAAAGTCTTTGTGCAGTAGAAATATTATTGTAATCAATAAGGACCGAACCCCATTTGGATAATTAGATCCAGAAAATGGTCTATTAAAAAAACATAATTGAGTGCATGTGTATGTTACTTAGATGTAAAATATTTATTTTATTAAAAATGAAATAATAAAATACAATGACAAAATAACTGAATAATTATTTGAAAATGGGGTTGATATTGCACTAAAAAATTATAATTCAATAATGAATAAATAGGAAAATAAAATAAAAATGAATTATTAAAAAATTCTAAACAAACCTTCAGTACTTATAAAAAGTCTCCCCCAAATTCAAAAGTTAGTCAAATTTGCCATCTTGGAGAAAAAATGCTAAATTTAAGATTTAATATCCGAAAAGGGACTGAATAAAAGTTTAACTGTATAACCTTCATAAAGTAGTAAATATATGGCACAAATTTTGTATGTGATCCCTTTATAGTTTTAGAAATATGGAGCCTCGAAGTTGTCTTAAAATCACATTCATTTTCACGCCAAGAAATCATCATAATGCAAAATTTATTCTACTCATTATATCAGTCACTGCTTCATTGCATAAACTATCTTTTTACACTTAATGTATGATATTTAAATTCATTCATTTATAAATTTTACTCTGCGTCAATACCAATAGAACTTTGCTTCTAAATTTTTCATAGCCTTATTGTGGTGATTCTTCTTCAACAAGCTCTAATTTCCGCAAGAATAATTATATGAAACATTAGCGAGTCCGGCATTTCCCTCCCGGTCACCGATATTGTCAGTGTTTCGTTAGTGTTAAATTCATCGTCATCATCACTGACCATTAGGCATCAGGCCTGACCAAAGATTCTGGTTGTCTACCAAAAAGGCAGTATACCAAATCCAAACCAAATATTAGGTGCATGTCTAATATTAATGTTTTTTACGAAACAAATGCAAATGCATCAAAGAACCAAATTTGAAATTTTACAGAAAAAGAGCACAAGGTCTTTGAAAAAAAAAAAAAAAGCTTGGGAGAACTTG
This sequence comes from Uloborus diversus, assembly GCF_026930045.1. Lineage (NCBI taxonomy): Eukaryota > Metazoa > Arthropoda > Arachnida > Araneae > Uloboridae > Uloborus > Uloborus diversus. Next base: position 80,362 of record NW_026558919.1, read on the forward strand.
AAAAGTACTTTTAGGGGGGGGGGACCAGTTTCTAGCCCTGTTCATTCTCTTATGCATTTTAAAATTGTAATTTGAGCAAGTAATATCACGAGAAGATTAACCTGTTATAAATAATTAAAATTATGCACCTGCTTTCCTAGACCCCAAACACTGTTTAACACTAGGCTTGCCAGATTTCTGAAATGCTCAACCGGGACACTGGAATGCCCCCCCCCCTTTCCAGCGTCATGAGTGTACTAAAGGGAACCCACCCCTTTCTGGCTTTTAGAATATATTATAGGGCAGTTTATTCTCAATTGTATGAGTAAATGGTTACTACTTATGAACCTAAAACAAGGGTGACAAAAAATGACACAATAAAATTTTTTTACAAGTTATTTAAGAAAGAAGAAACGATTTGATTGAGGAATAAAAATTTGAATGTTATTTAAATTTCCTTTTATTGGCAAAGACTCTTCTTACAAAGTCTCTTTTGGCTTCAATCTTGTAGTAAAATACCTCACTAATTGGATGTCAATTTTTCAAGTCAATGTCACAAAGGACAAAGTAATTATCTTAGATAATCCTTCTCAGTTTATTAGACTTCTTTGAGTCTAATAACTAAGACTCAATTATATAAGACTCGTTTAATAATTGAAATTTCCAAATGTTCCCAATTTCTGTTGCTAGCTATTTAATAAACTTTAAAAGAAACAATTTTGCCTAAGCGATCCAAATGACTACAATCTAAATTACAAGCAGGAACACAGAGTTCCTCAGTTCACTTCAGTTCTTTTTTTTTTTGCTCCAAGTTGAGAAGTCGGCCTTCTGTTTCTCAACATATCCTCCCCTCTTTTGAGGTGACGAAGGCGAACTCCAAACCCTTTCCACATTACACAAGTTTAAACTATTTGGCTCTCGAACCATCCGTCCATGCCTGGTACGTTGAGTTATAACATTACTCAATTATATAAAAACGGGAATATTATATAATTTCCTTATATAAACCCTTGAATTATATAAGACTTGATTTTTAGACTTCAATGATCATTTGTAATCAAGTTTATCTTTTCCGGAACGTGAAGCAAACCTGCCAGGACACCGGGATTTTGCCTGAAACGATAATGAGGCTGTACGGCAGCAGCTATTTTTCAAACTAGCTTAAGCATAAATGTGTGTTTTTACCAAGGGCAACAATTGGAACTTCATACTCATGCTAAACTTTTCTTTTTTCAAACTTCTATATTGAGCTTCAAAACAAGAAAGCACATTGGGAGAAAGTCAGCAGCCCCACAGAAGGTGCCGAAAGAGCCCCCTGGCCCCACGGAAGGGCACTGACTCCTGCACAGTACACATAATGTACGTGACCTATGTATTACATGAGGGGCGATAACTCACTCCTAAGGATGGGCCTGAGTTGAGCTTTAAACAAGTTTTATATTTGATCACACAAAAAAAAAAAAATTACTCATTAAAATTTTGAAAATAAAATTTCAGAAAAGATTACTCACAATTGTTTTCACAATTAGCTTGAAGATAACGAAATAGTTGAGAAAGTTCGGTGGATCACCGTTCATTCGAAGAGTATATCAATAAACTAACTAAAGGTTTCCCCAAAAGCGATGAGAAAAAAAAAACATATTATATTTTTATACACTAAATACTAAAGACAACAAGACTCTGTGCAGAAAAAGAAGGAAAAATCTAAAGAAAACACACAACAGCTAAATCGCAAACAAATCAAACACGTCGCGCCAGGGAGGCTAAAAGAAGGAGCCTCATCTCCTTTGGCAGCGGGGCGAAAAAGTGACCGGATTATTCCATCGCCAATGGTGGCGCTAGTGGTCCATCTCTCGCAGTTCGCTCGCCTGATTTAACCGACCCCGAGTATTCGACTGGGTGGATGCCGGCAGTTAGCTAGTTTGGGGCCATTGATACGAAAAATTTGTTGGAACTCAATAATATCGCGCGGTCAGCACGATGGACCTAAAATTACTTTCTTTCTTATATTTGTTCTAGAATTTAGACATTAATTCTGTGTGTCCTCGATCTTCTTTCTCCTTAGTTCTTTTACTCCAATTAATTTATGCAGTAACTTCGATCAACCCTCTCCCCCCCTCCCCCATAAATTTTGCATGATATAAGCTCATTTAAAATTAAATATTTCACAGTAATATGTGCAATAATATTTAGTTTCTTTTTTTGTTTACTTCTGCTGAAAAAGCCGTTTTCCCCCCCTTTTTTCTGGTGGATTAATCTTTAAAAACGATAAGAAAAAAAATAATTAATACTTTGAACATTGAAAAAAAACTGCTTTTTCGTTAGTTAATTGTGAACAATTAAAAAGAATCTTACAAGAAAGTGCTATTTAATTCAAGCGTTAATCTAGTTTATTGCTTATATTTATCAAGCTAAGTTTCGTTTTCACTTACCATAATTACTTGGTTCTTTTATTCCAATATTTGGTTCTGTTACACCGAGTTTCTTTATCCTGCACCACCCCCCACACACACAAATTTCGTGCGATATTAGCTCATATAACTTAATATAGTTCACTGTATTATGTGCACCAATATTTAGTTTCGTTTTTGTTTAATTAATTACTTTTGCTTAAATAACCTTTTTTTTCTTTTTATTTCGTTGGATTTATCTTTAAAAACGATTAGAAAAAATATTAACACTCTGTATATTGAGAAAAAAAAATTGTTTATCGTTAGTTATTAGTGAACAATTACAAATAATGTTACAAGAAAGTGCTATTTATTACAAGCGTTGATCTAGTTTATAGCTTATATTTATCACATTGTGTTTCGTTTTCACTTACCATAGTTACTTTCTTTCTCCTCCTCCCATACATAAATTTCGTGTGATATAAGCTTACATAAAACTTTATGTATTACGTTTAGTTTGAAATTGTTGCTCTGCTCTGGATTTAAGTGAAATTTGAAGAAAAAAAAAAGCAAAACATAAATATTTTGATGAAAATTATAAGTTAAACAGTTCAATCTTAATTTCAATTGAATTCTCTATATGAGTGCGTTATTGAGTTTTTCTACTACAGTGGAGTTTCTATTATTCAAGTTAAGCATATGTGAAATTTAATAAATAAGAAGAAAAAGGACATGGAAATATAACTAGAAGGAAACAAAATTAGTGATTTAAATTCCAAAACTTTAGTTGTTCATTGCTACTCTCTTTCTATTTTTTTAAATGAATAACTTTAAAATCAAGTCTTCTCGCTTACTCTTAAAATTAAATGCATAGTACTCAGAAAAATTATGAAAACCGGATCGTAATTTACGGGTTTTATTGGGAGAAAATGTTTTCAAAAGCCAGCTAAAATCATTTTTAGTTTCATGGCAAATGAGCAGAACAGCCATATCAAAAACAATATACAAAATAGAACACAAAATTGCACAACACATAACAAGAATGAATGCTCGCTAAAGTCGTAGCAGAATACAAATTAAACACATCGAATGCAAAATATGCCAAAAACCTAGGGTGGAGTAAAGTATTCTATGCTTCTTTGAACAGCTTTCATGGCGAAAGTAGTTTAATACTTCCAAATATACAGGTGATAGTTTTTAAAACACACTTGTTTACAATGCTTCGCTACGAGCGAAAAGATATAAGTAGTGCGAGAGATGATACTCTAGCGGCCTCTGGCGGAAGTGGAATTTTGTTGCGAAACTGCTAACATGGAGATTCGTCTCCTTCCTTTTATAATACCCTGTTCGCACTGACAAGTTAACCCAGGTTAAGAAGTTTAGTGAGTTATCTTTGGCAACGATTTCGCTTAACCCTCGTCGGAAAGTGCGTTAACTTAACCCACTTTGGCAAACAGAGTCAAGCCTCTGATCTTAGTTAAATCGGATCACGTGATCTCGAGCTGCCGCGAAACTTGTTTACATTTTGCATGGCCGCCGCACCAAGCGCCAGTAGAGCAATATGGGAAAAGTGTATTTTCAGTCTTAAATTTTAAATCATTTTGATTTTTTTCAACTACTGACAAAATGTCTACTTGGAATTTCACATTTCAGATCGGCATTTAAGATTGTTGAAAAAGTATTTTAGTGTGTTGGTGTTAATGAACACGATTCATTTTTATTTGCTTCAAGCTAAATGAAAATTTCATATGCCATTTATTTCTTTTTGAATTCCATTCCTTGTACATATTGACAGAAAATTCTGTTCGTTTTTTTCTGAAGAAAAGTTTCATCAAATACTACAATATTCTTCCAGTTTTAAAAGTAGCGAAAATCATTTTACAAACACCCAATTTCTTATTGACAACTGTTAAACATGTATTTATTCCAATAATTCGCCAATTATTTTTAATGCACGTAATAACTTTTGCCAAAACGCTGAAATTACTTGCCATCATTTTTTTTAGTACTTTAGTACCGCATATACAGTAGAATCTCATTAATCTGGACTAATAAAGGATACAGGTTGTCCAAATTAATAATAGTAATAGTTAAACAAAATGAACTATAAATTGAGACCAGATACCTGTACTGTACACAGTAAAAATTACAATCACCCCCAACTTGCTGTTATTGATACCATAATAAAGGCCTACAAAATACATAGCACATTTTTTCACACAGTATGTACATCTAAATGACTGTCTGAAGTACACGAAGTTCAGTTTAATAGGATCTGGATTTATATTTTATTACATTTTCCTGTGACATGAAAAAGTAGTTGGACGTGCTAGACTATAAAAATTTCTGTCAGAGGGAAAAATGAGATTTTGAAATACGGTGAAAAAGTTTAACAAACTGAGAGAAGGGACCAAAATATATTTTCGTGTTAAAAGAATTGAATTAAATTACACAGTATTCTATCCAGACTACAGTATCATTTCGTGTTAACCATATTTTCTGTTAAGAGTTATCATGTTAAACTTTTTTCACTGTATATCCATAGATACAAGTTGTGGGATAATTCCTAGATTGAAAGTATCTTGATTATATGCCTCCGTCAAACAATTTCAAAAGACAGATTTTTGTCGCTTTAGACGGAGACTGAATGCTAGGACCCTTAAATATTTTTTAGTGTAATGAAGGACACCCATCAGCGGAATAACCTTTTCCGTAATCTGCAAGATGCAGCAAACCAAGTTTTACTGCAAAACCATACCACCTTTGCATTTTCCAGTATTAAATTGAAAACAAGCCATTTTCGATAATAAAAAAAAAAATTCTCTCTTTTGACTCCTTAAAACTTTGATGGTAATCAGGGCTGCCGCTACCAGAAATGCGGCCCAATGCCAATTTTAATCCTCCCCCCCCCCATGAGCCCCTATCCGTCCCAATGCATAATTTTATGCCCGTCTGCTTAATTTAATCTCCCTCACACACTTAAGAACTTCAAAATGAATAGTTTAAAACTGCATTCATATGTGACGTTGCATTGTTTACTTGCTTATAACTGAATATTTAAATTTTAATGTAAATTTTAAAATTGTAATTTGAAGTTAGCATAAAAATATATTTACAAATAGTGTACCTTTATTGTGTAAAAATTAGATAATTTGTCATGTCTGAGGTAAGCAAAGTAACTATGAATTTTCAGTAAAGCGAAGTTGGACGGACCAAGGAAAATGATCTGATTTCGAAATAAAAAGTTCTTTTTGTAAAAATTAAAATAAAACATGATTCAGGCACTTGTAAGATAAATAGAAATATCCTTGAATGAAGTGTTGAAATTATTATCACACATACATATTACATTTGTCTTTTTCTACCCACCACCCCCCTTTGTATTTGCTTCTGGTGATTTAGGTTTATCAGGTTGGTTTTCGCTTCGATCAGTTCTAAGTAGAATACCATATGCGACTCTAATTTTAAGAAATTATGCCCCCATTGTACTCAAAAACTTTTGCTATTTTTTCGTTGCCCAAGAGTACTTCTTTTATATTTATACTATCGAGAAATGGTAATGTAATGCAAGTTTTTTTTTTTTTAGAAAGTAGCATAACTTTTTTGATGGAATTATTTACATTATTATTTGAAAAAACAGCTTTATGACATGCAAGCCCCTCAAAGCTGCGGTCCCGGTACTATAGGTCCGGTATCCTCACCCAAACGACGGCCCTGATGGTAATTAGAAATATGGATCACACAAAATGTTTAATACCAGAATTTAAGAACATATACTGCATTTAGAAGATAAAAAAAATTGTAAATTACAGTACAACTACAATTATCCGAATCAACCGCACCCTGTTCGGAGTGTGAGATTTTTTTGAAAAGGGATGTATTTTAATCTACTTACTGTATTGAAAAGCAGAAAAACTACTTTTAAAGAAAGAGCTTTTATTTAATCACTAGTGGTACCCGCACGGCTTTGCCCATAATAGAAAAATTAAAAGGTCTTTTGGTTCGCCTGTAAATTTACAAATAATGTATGGTGAATTTTCTCGCCAGTTGGCTTGTACCCATGTTACGGTTCCACATTATGATAATTTCGTATCTCTCCAATTGGCTTGTGCTTGTGTTACGGTTCCACGTTATGATAATTTCGTAATTTACTCGTCCATCTTATGATATTTTTGTTCTTAAAATTGGAATAGAAAAAGAACCACATCGAATTTTCGAAAAATTGCTTCGAGGTGCACCTCCCAATGCTACAAACTAACTTTGTGCCAAATTTCATGAAAATCAGCTGAACCAGGGCCGGATTTAGGGGAGGGCAGGTGGGGCTACTGCCCCGGGGCCTCCACAACAAAGGGCCCCCACAATAAAATTATTACAAAATATCCTAACTTTCACGGGTCGAAAATATCGGATATATACGTATGTATCAAAATATTCGGATATATATCGAAGTATTGAATATTTTCAAAAATATGATGATCTTTTCGAACCTTGATTAGGGGCCTCCACTCCTTCGTTGCTCCGGGGCCTCCACACTTCCAAATCCGGCCATGGGCCGAACGGTCTAGGCGCTATGTGCGTCATGGAGATCAAGACATCCGCCGGACAGAGAGACTTTCAGCTTTATTAATAGTAAATAAGTAGAAAGATAAAGCTTTTCCTGCTAAGTACTAACGGTGGTGATGTTGCAGAAGGAAGGATAATAGCATGTGTCGAGACAGAATCGTTACTTTGCAAATCGCAACGAGTGCAATTGTTTTAATTAGTCATCATTAGTGATTCTTCATGAAAAAGTACCATTTGTTACTTGTTGGAAACCATTATGTATCAACTTATTTTTAATCACTTATTGACTTGAGAATATTCTCCAATATCTTTTTTCTGTAGGGCAGAAATGGGACAGCGATACATTCTTGCTGAATAAGGGGGAAAAAAGCAGCTTTAGACTCTTACTGATGCATTTACTGGACCAGCTAGAAAAGCTTTTTTACATTTTATTTCAGAAATAATTCAGTGCTGTCTCAGTCCTCTTAATCTTTTTTTTTTTTTTTTGCTATAGGGGCTCTTATTATCCTTAATGTCTAACGAAACAAGGCACAATGAACGAAATCGATAACGATTTTTCAAATGTTAGATTAAGGGGCATACTCAACTGTAACAGAATTAGATGAAATCAAATACGATCAATTGTACTTACCAATAGCACAGCCAGAAATTTATTTTTCCCCACATAAAAGTAAATTTGTGGCTACTACTGGTCGACAGAATTTGATCAATTCGAACACAATCTAGTTGAATATGCCTCTAAGATAGAATACAGGAACTGAAATATTGAATATTTAACGATTGATGCTGCATTATCTTAATGTATGCAAAATTAAGTAATTTAAGCTAAACATTAACTAGGAAGTAAAATTCAAGGAAAATGGACTTGGTTAGAAAAGAGCGAAATTAGCCAGCTCTGGATAATACATACGAGGAGACAAATACCATTCACACGAAATTTTCTAAATTTGCAAAATGTTTTATATTATTGAAACTAATTCTGTATAACTACTTTTTTGGCAAGTGCATGGTCGCAGAGAGCCAGCGGGCCCTTGTCAGTTTGGTCGCCTGGTCCCAATAAAACTTCAATAATTTCTCAGATTCCAAAGTTTGGCCATAGTTCCCGACTAGGCGGATATAGCCTCTGGTCGAGCAACAAACGTTCGCAAATTTTGAGATTCTCCAAACTAATAATGTTGAAAAAGGAACAAATATAATTTAAAAACGTGCTAGTACCATTGTGGTACTCTAACTCACTGACATTTTTGCTGTTGGCCATGATATGAGACTTGGGAGAAGTGCAGCGGGGTTTTGCAGAATGTTTTTAAAAGATAGTTTGAATTGATAGACAGTTTTAAATTTTATCAAGAGCCTGGCTGCAGTCCTACTGTTATTTCTGATTTCAAGAAATTCTATCAACTTTAAACAGCAAAGCATGCAACAAAAAATCAAGTAGTTTCATTTGTTAATGGACAAAGCTCCTGATCCAAATGTGGAAAGCAAACGTAACCGATTTGAATAAGTCAAAAAGAAATCGGTTGATTTTTGAAAAAATTAGCAAAGAAATGTCGCTGTTTGTTATCATCCGCAGTGCGGAGGAAATCAAAACTAAAATTGAAAACTTGATGAAACTCTATAGGTTTGTGTCAATATTGAGCAATCACGATTGCTTATTGTTCTCATTTGACCGTTTTTGGTGTCTGTGCCTTTTTCAACTTGGGCCAGAAGCCTTTGCAGCACCACCGCCCAACGTCCTCTGCTGGTGGCGCGGCGCGGCTGCTCCGGTTTTGAGCTATCCGCTTCTCCTGGTCGGAGGCGTCCATGTCCTACACACACGCACGTTCACACACATACACACACACACGACTTCACACACATACACTCACACACGCCTACGTGCATACACACAGGTCTACGCACACACACAACTATGCACAAATAACCGCCCAGTAGGAGAGGCAGACTTGGGGGGGGACAGGAGCTGTTTCTAGAACCAATGAGTAGGATCCTGTCCCAGTTCGTGATTGCGAAAAACATAATTTAAATTCAAAATTTCAGAATTCAAATTAATTTTTTTTATTTGTTTTTTATCTGTGTTTCTTACGCGTAATTTATTAAATAGCATGTATTAATAAATCATTATAACATGACTGTGATTTTTGTTTTTTTCTCTCTTTCGTGCGATGCAAATAATCAATCATGCATAATTGAGGAGAAATAAACTTTTGTGTATGCAAACTTTTTTTTAAATTTAGGCTACCAATTACACTGGTACTTTATTTTGCACATTTAAAACGAAGAAATATGTATGGAAATCTTACTTTTGCATTTAGTTATTTTTTATTATTTTTCGCTATGAATTGGGCTACTAATTATTTAGTTCTTGGTTTTTGTTCGTTCATAACACAAAAACGCTTATTCGAACTAGTTTTTTTATTATCAATGAAAAAAAAAAAAAAAAAAAAAAGAAATAACATGAAAAGGAGGAATTTATTTTTCTTATTTTTTCTGTAGTGCACATAATTTTTTAAAGTCTTTTGTATTGATTTCAAATGAATGCAATTTTTGCAGCTATGCTTGATGATCACACTGTTTCAGGTCCATATTAAAATATCTTACCGGTGTTAGGAAAACAGCGTATATTCAGTGTATGTGTAAAAAACTGTTTCATTCCTATTTTTTAAAGCCTCCTTAACTCCACATCTTTATTGGGAAAAATAATGAAGTATAACGGTATCTTTTTTTTCAACTGGTATGCAGTATTTAAAATTTTTATCCTGGCGGCCAATTAACATAAGTTTTTCGCACAGGGAAGCATCAAGTTTTTCCCGATGCGAAAATTCTTCGCCCACTCTTCATCAGACATTATACTCCACGAACTGTCGTTTTTGCCCAAAGAATTAACACTTCTCAAATTAAGCGAGTGCATCATATTAAGCAGCAAACTTCGTGCGAGAAGCAAAACCAAAACAAACTTTAGAATACTCTCTACACCAGTCAGTTTTCTCACTTAAAAACTGGTTCTAGAGTATTTTTAACCCGGATCAGCGGTAGCTAATGCGAACAGTGAGAAAAGGGAAATGGGTTAACTTTAACTCGGATCAGCGGTAACCCGGATCAAATGTTGCAGTGCGAACAGGGTATAACGCTTTATTTAAACAATATTTTCGCTAGTTATCACAATTCGAAACTCTAGCGCTCGAGTACCTTGCGGTGATTTGCAAAATTACAGAAAAAAGTAAAACATAGCGTTCCACGTGTCTGTTGAGGTAAACATAGGCCCAAAAGGGAATTGGTCTTCCGACCAATAGGAAAGAATCCGAGTGCACGGGCAAATCCAACATGGCTGCCTGCTCGAACTCAAAGTAGAGGACTAAGAAATTTATTAAATAATGGACTTTATTAGCGAGAAAAATGTCTATGGGATGTTAAAAGTTCCTTGTACTGCATGAACATTTATAGGATTTGGTTAATGAGGGAGTATTTTCAAGGAATTGATTAATCAGCGATTGCCGAAAGCATGCATACTCCTTAACGGTAAATATATCCTTTTCGTTATTTATTTATTTGCTTGATATAGTGCTCGAAAGAAAAATCTTAAATGCTGTGCTACCTTTAGTTTTACTGTTATTCATCCTTAAATTTCGCCTGAAAATTGGACTAATTCTTACATTAATTCGTAAGTGTGGTTAAAGGTACATTGGCAACAATACACGGTACAAATCGACGCTAAATTATTGGAAAAAATAACAACAATCTTGATTTGATTATTTGCCGTATTATTTCTCATAGTGCATAATGTGCGAAATGTAAAACTGTTTACATTAAATCGTATCATATAAAATTAGGCTGGTGCTTGATATATAATATTTATATTAAATGTTTGTAAAAATAGTTTTTGAGGTGCTCTGGAATGGTGATAAATTAATTGGCAGACTTTTGTATAGATCTCAAATGATTTAATTGAAAGAAAATAATCTTAAATTTCATAAGATTCAAAAACAACTTTTCATTTTGCACTCAGAGCAAAATATACTTTAAAGTGAACTTTTTCATAAAGTAATGTAAGGTGTGCGTAACAATGATTTTCAGTCGACAATCAGCATTTCAAGAAGCAACACATGTTTATTAATTACACAGCACAGCAAAAATGCACAGAATTTGAATTGAGTCATATTACTTTAGGCTCATTTTACTTTATATTTGTTTATTGAAAATATTTTTCATCAAATGAATGCCAAAATGAAATAAACAAATCATTGAATAAATAAATGGAATATTAAACGAATAAATAGATAAAGGGATGAAAACACAAATGAGTGAAGAATTTAGTAAATGAATAAGAAAATAAGGGCATGCAAGAATAAATATGGGTTAAATAAATGAAAGAATGTAAATAGATTAACTAATGAATGAATATATAACATATAACTTGCCGAATAAATACAACTTGGAAAAAAATCAAATTTTCTATTTTTTCCAGAAAAAAAAAAAACGGGAAAAAAGACTTACGATGCCGCCTCGAAATTTCCATAAATTTTACATCTCTGTGCAAAGAATTTCCCTTATAAATGGTTTTGGACGAGTGCTCAAATTCTGAATGACGAAAACTAATGCAACGACTATTTATTTTCTTTTAAAAAACAATTTTGGGTAATAAAATACAAGTATTGGTGCACGAATCACGAATCTTGCAGTTTTACATCAGGTTGTATCAAATGTTGGGATTGGGTGCTTATTTTTTACCCCTACAAAATTGGTTTCTTGTATGATACACTTCATGAAGTGTTTTTTATAACTCATAAAATGAGAAAATGCTCTTTTTAACAATACTCACAAGCAGGGTTCGCCGATATATTATCAGTCGATATATATTCGATATTTATTTTGAAAATATCACGATATTTTGATATTTATTTTTTCAACTATGGTATATATTTTCAATATAAAAAAATTAGTAATCATAGTGATATTGTTCATTTATTATTAAGAATAACTAAAAAGTTATGTACTATATTTTTATGATGCATTAATACATCAATAATATAACAAAGTAATACAATCTTGTTTTCTTACTCCATAAAATTATTAGTAATGTAAACAATTTGAATTCATATTAAAAGTGCATAATTCAATATTAAGCGTTGCTCAGAAAAAAAAGAAGACTTATGACTGTGCACCGACTAAAGCATATTATTTATTTCTGATAAATCATATAACCGTAAAAGGAACTAACAGATGAAAAATGATTAAAACAGCTAATGCTAAGTTAACTCTATTAAAATTGGTAGAAATATAAAATGAAATATTAGATATAAACAGTGAAAGATACCTTTCTTTTAAGTTTACATATTGTAATTACAGTGCTGGCCAAATTATTAAACTAAAGAGTTTCTTTTGTTTTTTGTACATTATTTGTACTAAAATACTATTTATTTTACTGTTAAAGTACAGTACATACGGATTACACTGATTATTACATTATTTTAGCAAAATTTAATGTTTGCAGGTGGCAGCACTGTCTGCTTTTTATTTATCTACCTACCAGGAACATAACCTCAATCAACTCAAACAGGGTAAGTTGTTACATTCGAATTTAAAAGTAACCGCCAGGAGGAAACTGACTTTCCTTGCAAGTAGATGATAGCACTCACCCATCTGCATTCCCTGACAATCACTGGAGTTCTTGCAGTCAGTAGCATAGAGAGTGCTCAAGGAAAACGGTTTTTTTTTTGAGTCTGGAAGTAATTTTCTTTCCGCTGTTATTTTTCTATTTCTGGCGAAGCCGTTGCAGGTAATGAATTTATTTCTATACCATGTGAAAGCCTACATTTTTAAGTAAGTTCTAACATATTTAAAAGTTTTGTACAAAGATATAATACTAGTAATATGTGCCAAGAACTAAAGTGGCGTCGTATGGGGCAAGTTGTTACAATTTTGATGGGGTTAGTTGTTACAAGTAACAACTTGCCCCATGCAAGTTTTAATTTAATATTATGTTTTCTTTTTAAATGTGATATGGCGGAGGACTATAAAAACAAGACGGACAGGGGCAAAACACCTAAAGAAACATACCTGGATGTGGCTAAAGAAGTAGTTGCAGGTAGTTCATTACGAAAGGCAGCCGATGAATTTCATGACACTAGAGAGATTACGTACTCTTATATATAAAGAACGACTAAAAGGCTATTTACAGTTAGTCACATATAAATATTGCTTCTCTTTAGCATGTATTCTCAAATGCGTATTCAAATCTGCACGTTGAGCAAAAGGTTGGTTTTGCAACAGTCACAAGAATCTAGTTTTACATTAGTATGCATACTTAAATCTGTTACAAAATGCGAATTCGGAAAAAATGTCATTTTACAACACTAACTTTTGTCTTTACCGTACATTCTAAAAGTGGATACAAAGGTGATTTCCCCAGAAAAGTTTCTTTTACAAAAGTCACAAGAATATGGTTTTTCATTAGTGCATATGCTCACATATTTTTTGCAATAATTACAAGAGTGGTTTGCCATCAGTGTGCTCTCTGCAAAGTCTTCTTAAACATGAAGGGGCAGTAAAAGATTCTTCGCACTAATCACAACCATAAAGATTTTCATTGGTGTGTATCCTCAAATGCTTTTTCAAACTTGAGTTTCGAGAAAATGCCTTGTTACAATAATCACAAGAATATGGCTTTTCATTAGTGTGTATCCTCAAATGTCTTTTAAAACTCGAACTATCAGAAAATGTCTTTTTACAGTACTCACAAGAATATGGCTTTTCATTAGTGTGTATCCTCAAATGTGTTTTAAAACTCGAACTATCAGAAAATGTTTTTTTACAGTACTCACAAGAATATGGCTTTTCATTAGTGTGTATCCTCAAATGCTTTTTCAAACTTGAGTTTCGATTAAATGCCTTGTTACAATAATCACAAGAATATGGTTTTTCATTAGTGTGTATCCTCAAATGAGTTTTCAAACTTGTACTATCAGAAAATGTCTTTCCACAATAATCACAAGAATGTGGCTTTTCATTAGTGTGTATCCTCAAATGTCTTTTAAAACCCGAACTATCAGAAAATGTCTTTTTACAGTACTCACAAGAATATGGCTTTTCATTAGTGTGTATCCTCAAATGCTTTATCAAACTTGAGTTTCGAGTAAATGCCTTGTTACAATAATCACAAGAATATGGTTTTTTCATTAGTGTGTATCCTCAAATGTTTTTTAAAACCCGAACTATCAGAAAATGTCTTTTTACAGTACTCACAAGAATATGGCTTTTCATTAGTGTGTATCCTCAAATGTGTTTTAAAACTTGAACTAACAGAAAATATATTTTTACAGTACTCACAAGAATATGGCTTTTCATTAGTGTGTATCCTCAAATGTGTTTTAAAATTCGAACTATCAGAAAATGTCATTTTACAGTACTCACAAGAATATGGCTTTTCATTAGTGTGTATCCTCAAATGTCTTTTTAAATTTGAACTAACAGAAAATGTCTTTTTACAATACTCACAAGCATATGGTTTTTCATTAGTGTGTTTCCTCAAATGTCTTTTAAAACCTGAACTATCAGAAAATGTCTTTTTACAGTACTCACAAGAATATGGCTTTTCCTTAGTGTGTATCCTCAAGTGTGTTTTAAAACTCGAACTATCAGAAAATGTCTTTTTACAGTACTCACAAGAATATGGCTTTTCATTAGTGTGTATCCTCAAATGTCTTTTAAAACCTGAACTATCAGAAAATGTCTTTTTACAGTACTCACAAGAATATGGCTTTTCATTAGTGTACAATGTTTCAAGCACATTGGAGTTCGTTTCTATAGGACCAGACATGCCAAAATAATTCAATTTTTTTTTTCCGAATGAAGCAAAAGCCTAAAAGCAGATTTTAAAAGAGAAAATCAATAATATGCCAGTTCAACAAATAAAATGCCACATGATTCTTTTTTTCTATTCAGCATATAAACCGTCAAAGTTTACATTATGCAGAGCAGATGCACCACAATTTGTAACTAGAAAAAGTGTTTCACATTTCTGTTGCTAAGCAATGTCCATAGAGAATAATCACAAGATCCCGGATTTTTATCAACAATCTAATGAAAACATTGGTTGTCAAAGGTATGTATTTTCCAACGACTCTACATTTATACTTAAAATATGAAGTTTAAAAAAGACATAAATAAGCTCCTCGCATATTGTATTTGTAATTCTTGCGGGTGAAAGGTGTTTATACATCGGCCATGTTCAACATGTACTCTTTGATTCCAAAGTTTTAAAAACTCTACTGTGTTGTCACAAAATATTATTTTACGATGTTGTGGAGAGCAACATTGAATGGCCTCTTTCAAAAGACTGTCGCAACAGCATACCTATGGGAGAACTGTTCAACAATTGAAAATCACTCGCATCCGAATGGGATCTCCCGACGATGAGATGTCCAGTCACACAGAGCCAAACTTGACACCAGCATCTTCACATAGAAACAGCTGAAAAGATTTGATATTATTTAACTATTCCTATACTAATGTGAAAACATTTTCTTATAAAACTTTGCAAGATTTAAGTTAAAAACATGCTAGTTTTCTTGTAAAGAAAGATCAGATTTCCTTTTAAAACAATGATCGATGTAAAGGAGTTCTTAGTAAACCGTGTAACTTTTTAGACGTAAACAATAAGTTGTATAGCTAAAAATAATTCTACTACTGCATCGGAAACAAAACTATTTTTTGCCAAATACAATTTTAGAACTATAATGTTTCTCATCCCTCCACCGTAGTTCAAAACTTTTACAAGGCATATAACGTTGACTGTAAAAGTTAGTACCAGATTGGCCTAAACTTTCCTATATGTACTAAACAATTTTTATTAATGTAAATAAAAGTTTTGCATTCTGAATCTTTCAAATTTGAAAATACAAATGACCTCTCTATTCCTGCATTAATACAAATGGCCTCTCTATTCCTGGATTTTTCATTTATATTTATTTGTTTCAAATCTTTAGCTATAAATTTTAATTTTTAGTGATAATATGCACAAGAAAATAGAATGCAAATAAATAGTATGCACAAAAAATCAGGCGACCAGGCAAAAAAATCCATAGATGGCCAGATTTCTTCTTGATGCAAGACAATGTCACTATTTTAATATATATTAAAAGAGTTTGGTTAAACATTTAAAGTTGGTCTAGAAAAAGGATATTGTCTTTTGACTGCATACTAGGGTGGTGCAAAAAAGGCTCTGTTTTAAAAATTTCTTGATTTTCACTAGTCTTACCCACCTTTTCGGATCCATTGTGGTGAAGTTTGAGCTCCTAATTTTCACTTTTAGAGATAGCTCAACATCCCCAAAGTTCGGTAATATTTGATTTTACGCAATAAAATGCAAAATTAAAGAGAAAGGCTAAGAAAGCAATACAACTTTGTTTCATTTAATTCTTTAGCATTTTGCAAGTTGAAAATTATAATGCAACAATTATAATTAAATCCTTACGGATGTGATTGTTCTAGTACAGATAAAACTATTTTTTGCTATTGGTATATTTCTCGACAAGCCGCAACAAGAATTGAAATTGATTTTCAGTTTAGTAGGGGGGCATGCTACATTCCGTGGGAAATTTCGTGAGGAAATTGTGAGACCAACTTTAATATATTCCTTATGGTCTGTGTAACTACGCCTCACCGGTTGTTTTGCTTGAATTTGTGTCAGACGGCCTGTATGACGTCATCAATCCAAGATGGCGGCTTTAATGAGTTTTTGCAATTATGAGCTAATTTTTGGGTATTTTGTGATAATTTTCTGGTGAATTTACTTGATTAATATTCTATTCATCTTCTTATTACAAATTAAAAACAAAATATTTATTATTTTTTTTGTTTATTAACTCATTTAAAAAGATGAATTTCTGATAAATCTTCTTTTTTCACTGTGGCTCTCAGAATTAGCTGTTTTTAAAAGTATCTCGGTGTGAACTTTCGCAGTTGAAAATACTTTTAATTTTCAGGCTAAGATCACTAAATATTAGTGTTGAGCCTCGTTAATTCGAACACGATTTATAACGAACTACTGCTAAAGTGAACTGCATTTGCGATCCCCGTCCTTCTGTTTGAAAATTACTTTAACACACCTAAGACTATTGTTTTTCAGAATAAAACGAGCTACTGTTGAGACAAATTCCCTTTGAAGGTCATTTTGAGTTCGTTTTTACCGAGGTTTGACTGTATAATCGTTTGACAGAATTCTAATAACCTGTATACAACCTGACCCTTTAAACTCTTTGACCAGATATGAATATCGTACATTGGGGATGCTCTTAAGGAATTTGTAGGGAGAGTAGAAGAGGAAAGCTTCTGCGTAGAGAAAGTATTGTTTCTCGGTTCGTTGGTGAATAATCTGCAAATCTTCAAGTACGGTTATTTTTTCCTTAACCTATTTCTGCTGTTTTATTCACGATGTCTTCTATCCCTGAAACTCATTTACAAGTTCTTTGCCTCCATGTTCAAAAAAAAGCAAGGCTACAAATTAATTACAAACTGTGTACTTTTTGTCAGATTAATAAGAAGTGCCCATTAGTTAAACCCATTGGTTATGATAAAGTGTTAGAATAAGAGAGTAGAATGGAATGACAAAGAGTATATACATTACTTATTGAACGATTAACGAATGTGACCGTAGAAGAATTGAAAAATGAAAACCGCATCATGGCATGCAGGATGCTAAGAGAAGTGCACTCATAAAGCAAACATGGATAGAAGTAAGAGATTTCACGAAATGAATAAGAATAAACTATATTGTTCTACTTCCATTCATGAAGACAATGTTGTAGGTTACACACAACGAGATCCAAAATTGTCGTTGATAACAAAAATAAGTGGTTTTTCTGCCTCGGAAAAGGCGGTGTAAGAAAACCATTGGTGGCGATGAAAACAGATTCTGCAGGTCAGCAATTAAAAAATGCCATTGAAATTTCCAAAAATGAAACTTTCAAAATTAAACTCAGTGACTGTACAGATCCAGGAGACCCTCATGCAAAGAACATTTTACACCATAAATATTGCTGGACAAAACATGTATTTAATGTTTTCCGAAAAAAAAATTGCGATCCTGATGTAGTAACAAAGTCACAAGATATTATTTCTAATAAAGCAACAGACGTAGAATTCCTGTGGGCATTAAATGATTTTCTTGTTCAGAGAAATTACTACAATAGCAGACCTTGAAATGAATTATCAGTCTATTGCAAATAAAAATTTAGGAAAAAATAAAACGTGAAAAGAAATTAAAAATCTCATTCAAGAAGAAATTGATGACGCTATATTTAGTAATCCAAAAAGTGTAAATGAGTCGCAACGCGTATCTTTAAAGGAAACTGCAGATATTACCCCATCTAATGCAGAAGATTATTTTATAGACATTGGAAAATACATGAGAACTATCTTTGAAGCTTCAAACATTTTACGCAAAGCAGTTTTATCTGATCAGAAATGGACATTTACAGGATCTTTTGAACAGAATCAGATAGTTGATGCCGTTCCAATCGAAGTTGATCAGTTTTTTAAATGGTGCTGCAACGCAGGCCCGTGTCCAGGATTTCATAAAGGGAGGGGTTGAAACTTTTTACCTTTGTAACTTACGTTGTCAAAGGAAAACTAACTACGCGTGTTGAATAGTTCATTTTAGTTCGATAACTGGGCTTTTTATTTTAAAAATACGTTTTGTGTTTTTTTAAATGAAATCTTATTTGTACAGTTGAACATTTTGTAAAAGCACACATATTTCTTTTATGCCACCTAATGCTAGTTTCTTTCTTTCTTTTTTTTAAATTTTGTTTTGTTTTTCCATCAAATAACATTGAACGGGAATTTAATGAAAATAAAAATTTTATTTAAAAGAAATTGCTGTTTCGCATAGAAACACTTTTCTAATGTGTGAAAAGACTAATTCATCCAACACTAAAGGCGTACAAAAAAAAAAAAAAAAAAAAAAACCTAACAGTAAGCTAAGTAACCATTTTCCCTGCCCCTAAGTTTTTTTTTGGGGGGGGGGCTACGTCATTGTCTAATATTCTTTTAAATAATTTTCCCCTGCATACTTACAGCATCGCCGGACTCTTCAGTCATTCCTCCGTCATTAATTTTTTCAAGTGCTTAGAAGCGAAGGGACTTGGGAATCCTACACTTGAGGAAAATGCTAATTGTTAAACATGGGGAAATATTAAAGAGGGTGAATACTGTATCAGAGTTTAACTCTAAAATTAATTAAAACTTAAAATACATTTTGGAAAATCGTTTAATGATTCAATGATTTTTTTCTTTCAATAGGAGGGGTTTAACCCCTAAAACCCTCCCCTTGGACACGGCTCTGCTGCAACGGAAAATTCGAAATTAATTCTATTTCTAAGGTACAGGACAATATCATACTGAATAAAGCTAAAAGACTATCACATATATTCATGTATAAAATACTGTCTCCATACCAAGCATCGAAAGAAACTGTTTATGCCTTTGCAAGTTGGTGTTGGCCTTACTATGTACTCTGTTACCCGAAGCAAATATATAATTGATGTTTTACATAAACTAGGTGTTTCGATTGATTATGCTAAAGTTCTACGTTTAGAAACATAGATAGCAAATGGGTTAATAAGGCGCGTATGGACGATAGTGACGGGATGTATATTCCTCCTGATTTGAAAAAGGCAAGATTTTGTGCTGCAGATAACATTGATTTCCTTGAAGACACATCTTATGGGAAGGGTACTTTGCATGGCATTGTAATGGTACTTTATCAACAGAAAAAATACTTGGATAGATAAATTGCATGCAAAGACTAGTAAGCCCAAATGTTCAGCATATGGGGAAGCATTAAAAGATAAGAAAACACAAAGAGAGATACTAAAGGCATTATGACAGCATTAGGACCAGAAAAAAACTCAAGGAATATTAGGACTCCATGCTCTATCAGGATGTGGTACAACAGGTTCACTTTCTAAGAAGTGAAACCATCTTTTTGAAAAATTTATAAGATGGCAGACAAAAATACTCTTGATGCTCTGAGTCATCTGGGGTCAACCGAAGAATTTAATGCAAATGATAAAGTTGCTATTGAAGAATTTATTTGCTCCTTGAACTATATGCCGCTGACCCAGGTTTCAGGTATTGGAGAACTTCGTTTCCAAGCAGTAGGCTCAAAATGAAATTTTGCCTCCTACAAGAGCATCTTTGTCCTCATATATTTTAAGAGCGCATTATCAGATATCAGAGTGGCATCTTGCTGACCAGCAGCACCCGAATTCACCATCACCGTTAGACTTCGGATGGGAAAAGAAAGACAACTTCTCTGCTTCAGTTATGGGTACTTTCTTGTGCATCTGAATCCATCTTGAAATTAGTTCGATAAAGCTGTGTAAAGGGCAAATGCAAATCTTAAAACATTGCATGCACTGAACTTTGTGTGACAGTGATGAGGACTTATGTGAAAAGCAGTCAATAAAGCGATATTGATGACACTTTAAAAGTGAGACCTGTTTGTATACTTTTATATTTTTGAATTAAAATCAGAGTTTAAATAATTTATTCGTTACTTAAAGCACAAAAAATGTAAATAATAATATTGTCATTGCTTCTGACATTAAGTAACGGAAGTTGTAAATTTTTTCTACATTAAAAAAAAAAAAAAGCTTCTTATAACCCAAAAACACGTGTATGCAAATAATTTTACAGGTTTTTTGGAATAATAAATTTGATTTTTATCGTACAAGCTTTCCAAAATATTTTTAACTGCTATTGTTTACTAAAAAAGTTCATAAAATCTATATCGAAAGTCAAAAATAACAAAATAAATAATTTATTTTATACAGATAATTTGTTTTTAAATTTGAAATATAATAGTATTAAAATATTAAATACATAATAAAAGTTGAAAACATTTCATAATATGCCTTAAAAATGAGTCAAAACCGAAAATTTTCATCAATATCTAGTGCAGCCGCCATCTTGGATTAATGACGTCACAGAGGTCCTCTGACACAAATTCAAGCAAAACACCCGGTGAGGCATAGTTATATAGGCCATAAGGAATGCATTAGAATTGGTCTCACAATTTCCTCACGAAATTTCCCACGGAGGGTCTTTTACCCTAAGTATGCAACTGGACTAGTTGCTATTATTTCTTCACTAAACTCTTTTATAATATAAATTAATTCCTCTCGGCACGATTATGAATAACTGGCTTCCTTCAATAAACTTTATTAAGGGGTCTAAGGACCTTTAAATTTCAAAATTTTTGACTTTCTGGAAAAAAAAAAAAAATGTTTTGCATAATTTAATTGCGAACAATTTGATACATGATTTCCTACCATACACAAAAAGCTTTTCAAGTTATTGTAAAAATATGTAAACTTTCCCCTTAGAGATTTAAGTTGACAGCAGCTGTTTAAGCCTCTTTCTCTCAGGTGCCGGTTTCTCGTTTTGCGTGCGTGATATCTCAGAAAGTTTCTTTATATTTCCATAAAACTTTTTAATGCATGTTTGTCGGGTTTATTTTTATGATATGAACCTTAATTTATTTTATTTTTTTAATTATTTACTTTTTTTTGAATTTTTATAAGTTTATATTAAAATTTTCCAAAATGCAGAGTGAAATATTTCTTAAAAAACATTAACTTTCATTTTTAGTTAAAATTTAAGAAACAATTTAAAATTAATTTGGAAGCTATGGTATTGTATAGTAACTTTCATTCATTAGGTATATAAATTTTGTTAACCAATTTTCGAACACTTAAATTTGTTACTATTTGGTTGATTAATACCAAAGCATTAGGCATGACCGAATATTCCTTTTATCTGCCAAATAGGTAGTACACAGAATCCGAACCAAATATTTGGTGCATCGCTAATATGAATGTTTTTTTACACAACAAATGCAAATGCATAACAACCTAATTTTAAATATTACAGAAAAAAGCACCAGATTTTTGAAAAAAAAAAAAAAAAAAAAAAAAGCAACTTGAAAAGTACTTTTTTTTTTTTTGGGGGGGGGGGGAGGGTTCTAGCCCTGTTCATTCTCTTAAGCATTTTTAAACTTGCATTTTGAGCAAGTAACATCAGGAGAAAATTATCCTGTTATAAATAATCATCAGTTATTCAACAGCTTTCTTGGACCGCAGACAGTTTAACAGTAGGCTTGCCAGATTTCTGAAATGTTCAACCGGGACACTGGAATGCCCCCCCCCAAGCGTCGTGAGTGCTCTAAAGGGTACACACCCCTGGCTGGCTCTTATAGTATTTTATAGAGCAGTTTATTCTCAATTCTATGAGTAAATGGTTACTAATTATGAGCCTGAAACAAGGGCAGGGGCGGATCTAGAGGGGGGCCATGGCCCCTCCCAAAGCCTTGTGATTGTAGGAATTTTTTTAAGGAAAAAAAAAAAGAAAACATATTATGAGAAGATAACAAAATTTAACACATGCATTTTACTTAAAAAGAAGCATAGGCCTTAATTGGGAGATAAATTATATCCCTATCCTCAAAACAAAACTTTTATTTCCAAAATTTTTATCCAATTTTTACATCATTTCTTGATTCCAACTACAGACACTTGGACAATCTCTAAATGCTGCGGTTCTCAGAGTATACCTGTTGATCACAAGACCAAAGAAAGTCTAAATTTTCGTTTTTATGGCTTTAATTTCGAAATTAGGGGGAGAACCCCCTTTTCACAAATGCCTTGAAATGCAGCAAAAAATTGCATTTTAAGTCTTTTATTCGGAAAAAAATGTCAACGGAAACTAGCCTTTTCCAACCCTTATCACTTAACTTGCTTAAAAAAAACAACTTAAATGAATTTTTTTGGGACTTCAATTACAAACAAGTTTTGATAGGACCCCTAGTTTATATCGTGATGATAGCTTTTAAAAGGTGGTTTTTTGGAGGAGCTCACGAATCTTCCATCCCTTTCTAAAATATGTATAAATATAGTTAAAAAATCGAATTTTTAGAGTCTCAAATGCAAAATATTTCCAGGAAGGAAGGATTCTAAGCACCTTCACACTTCTTTAAAATGTAAGCAAACATTACCTAAAGGTGCATTTTTAGGCTGGACAGCTGAAGAGCTAGAAGAGCACCCCTCCTCTTCTAGAAGAAGTTAGAAGGAGGGATAATTTTCGAGGGGGTTTTTGATCTTATTTTAGAGGAGGTACGTTTTGTAGAATTTGACCCCCCATTCAACTTTTCAATGGGTATAATATCCCAAGTGTCATATCTGGCAGCATTGAATAGCACTCAACAGATGGAATGAAGAAGTGAACGGAATTGATCGGCCATGTTTGAATCTCACGTGTGTACTTGTTGTTTGCATTTTCAATCTTGTTCCATGTTTCTTGTTCCTGTTAATGTTTCTATTTTAAATTACTTTGAATGCAATGTTATAAACAAGTGTCACTTCTCTTCGTACAACTATATACATAAAAGACAGGGTGGTTTTCCTTAAAAAATCAAGTTTTCGACGGATCTTTTCAAATTTGGCACAGGAGGCTCTTTGATGCTCAGTTATTTTACATAGGCTAGTTGTCTTTCCGCTACAAGGCAGCACCCTAATAGACGGTTTTTCTTAAAAAAAAACCCAGTTTCAGTCAAATCTTTTCCACCGCTGGCACAGATGTCCTTTGACGCTTTGAAATTCCTCTGCTTTCCTCCCACTATAGAGGTACTAATGTAAAATTCACAAAAACAAATAATGATAATAGTTAGTTCTGGAGTGGGGAAATCTGTTATGCATGGAAAGA
>NW_026558920.1:0-104033 GCF_026930045.1 Uloborus diversus
TTTCTTAACTTTTGTTTATTAGATTTAAATTAATACAACATAGGGGAGAATAACCCCAGAACTTTAAACTCTTAGATTCGATGATTATTCTTTTTATCAAAGCAAACTTTAAAACTTCTGATAGAAAGGATATTTAAATAATGAATTCATTCAGAATATGTTTTATTTTGTCTCCTTTAAAATAAACAGATTTGTTACTTTTTTTTTTCAATGTTGCAAAATTTTACCAGTTTTTTTTTTTTTTTTTTCATTTAATATTATATTCAATTTGGATTAATTTCTTTCAGCATAGATGATATAGTTTTCTATGATGGCTTCACGGAGAATATATGTGTTTTAAAATGTTGCCAAGTCCGTCAATTGAAACTTTTTCGGGGAAAAGGGGGGGGGGGGAGTTGCTAGCGGTATATACTAAATGCATTTGGTAGCTTGTTGGGAAAAAGCAACAAAATACATAGAAAATGCAAAATTGAATAAAGTTTCTGAAATTGGTCGTGGGGGGGGGGCATGATTGTCTAAACGACGAGCCTGAATGTAGCAATTCATTAATTGGGTCCCCCCCCCCCAGGGCGATGGCACGCTTTCCTCGAATGCTACGGAGCACGTCCCCAGAAACGGAAACCCCCCAAAATAAGATGAAACACTTCTAAAATAACCCTCTAAAAATTTTAATGGCGCTGTCTCCCCCTCTCTGAGGCAGCTCTAAAAGAGTGAATAAATTTTCTTAAGAGGTTACTGTACCTCAAAAATGACCAAACGATCAAAAAAAATTTTATTGCTTATTTCGAAACTAAACACTATGCCAAACACAGGGGAAAAGTTTCATTGCTTTAGTTCAAATATTTAAAAAGTTATGAATGGTTTTAGGTCATGCTCGCTATATGTTCTTATGCAAAAAGAAAACTTTAAATTGATTTTTCTCGATAATCGTTTTTTTTTTTTTTTTTTTTTTGTGTTTTCGTGTCATAAGAATCCCTAAGGATTTTTTTCCTATTAAAGATACAGCTTTAAAGTAATACTTTTTACAATTAAGGTAATATATTTAACAAAACTGTTCATTGGATAAGCATTTTATAAATTACTCAAGTGTTTAGAGCATGTTGTACCTTTAAAAACCAAATTTGTTTGAAAAAAATTACGATTTTTTTCCGTAATTGACCACAGAAAATTTTCTAGTAAGCACAAAAGCAAATGAATGCACAGATTTTTAGAGATGATGATTGTGATCGTTTAGCAAAAAGATTTTTTTATATTAGTTTAAAAACAAAAAAAACCTTAAGGATTTTAAAAAATTGAAATTTTTCTAAATTTTTTGAATTTTTGAAAAAAGTAAGCAATATTTTAAAAATAAAAAAAATTATTGATTATAAAGTAAGTAAGCATGTTATGGTTTCAACAAAAAATAGAATTTACTTAAATCCAAAAAAAATGCTTGAAAGCTACTGTGACCCCTTAAACGATAGACTGAAATTTACACAAAATTAAAACTTTTAGAAACATGAAATAATTACTTGGCTGCTTTCCTTAACTTCGAATACTTCAATTTGTCAGAAACAAACTCATTTTTCTTAAAATTTGGAATGACATAAAGTTTTCAGTTAGAAGGTTTTTTTTTTTCATTTTCCCATAACTTTAACATTAATTTTACACACAAATTAGCTTTACTAACCAAAGGACCCACGCCCCAAAAAACTTATACTCCGTCGATCCCGATTTTTAAAAAATCCCATTGTTGCAATCTCCAAATCATCAGTAAAATTTGTTGATTAAGGAAATATTTAGGAAGTCGCAATGACCTCCCATCGAGGCATCCCTGATTGTTCTTGCCGAAAAAAGTGTTGCGAATACAGATTTGACTTTTATGTGTCGTACGTCTGAATCAACTGAGTGCATTCCAAGTAGAATTGACGGTCTTCTGCAGTAGACAAGCTGTTTTCCCTGCATTGACACTACATTGTCAGAAAAACTATTTTTACAGAGATCACTTATTTTTCACAGAAGAAGACCGTTGTATTTAGAAACCGGATTTTATGCAGAAAGGAAATGTATATGTGCATATGCAATTGCATACTTTAGCCCCAGTGTATATATAAGTAGTAGTTTGAATGCATATAAATGCATAAAAAACGACATTATTTAAAAAAGAAACATGGAATAAGATTACTTTTAGAAACATGCAGTAATACTTGGCTGCATTCTTTAACTTCAGATACTTTCATTTGGCCGAAACAAATGCATTTTTCTCTAAATTTGGAAGGACATCAAATATTTAGTTAGAAGGGTTTTTTTTTTTTCATTTACCCATTACCTTTACTATCATTTTTACATACAAATTAACTTTACTAACCCAGGACCTCTCGCCCCAAAAAACTATTACTCCGACGATAACTAACCCTCCCCCCCCCCAAAGACCAGGCCACTAGTTTTCGAATAAGATTACATTGGCTCTCGTGCTCTCATCGGCCCTGCTTAGAAATCAAACTTCTGATAGGTACAACTAATGAATTTAAAATTGTCATATTTTAAAATTTGAATCATTCATATATGTATATTCTTTTAATAACAAATAAATATATCATTGAAAAAGAATCTCATTTGCTAGTTTTGTACAATCATTTTACCAAGGATATCATTTGAAAAATTTATACTACAATATAATTGTATTTTAAAAGCATTTTTTTTAAAGACGTACCGAGTAGCACTTTGGCCGAGTAACCGAGTACCGAGTACTCGGCCTTTCACTACTCGGCCGAGTACCGAGTTACCGAGTACTCGGCTTTTCACTACTCGGCCGAGTTACCAAGTACCAATTATGTTTTAAGAAGAACCACCGACACACATGTGATGAATTTTGAACTTATTGGAATAGTAGTATAGATTTCTTGTAAATATAATAGTTTTTAAAACTAAATTCCTGCTGAAATTTAATTACGCATTATATAAACAATTTTGCTTGAGTCAAAAATTTTACAAAAAAAAAAAAAAAAAAATATTTTTAAAATTAAAAATAAATAAAAAGTATGATTTATCAAGTTGGAATTAAAACAAATTACAGTGAAATCCCTCTAATGCAGACACTAACAGGACAATTTTTTTTTGTCCGCAATAGAGAGGTGTCCGCAGGACAGGGGTTAATAATGTTATTCGCATTTTAACTGGGGAATTAAAAATTGTCCGCATAAGAGGGATGTCCGTTTGGAGGGGTTTCACTGTATACCAATCAATTACAGTTCTAGTCTGCTAAACATAAATAATTTTTAAAAACAGATAAAACAAATGTGCAGGAACACTGCAGACACGTGTTTCTGACCCCCCATTACAAGGAACGTCTTTTTCAGTGCATAACATGTGAGCTAAAGAATGTAAAGACATACAACAAAAAAATCCGACTTTTGTCTTTAAATCCACGAGCTCCCATTTTGTGCATTGAAAAAGAAATTCCTTGTAACACCAAAACTCATGTCTGGAGTGTTCCTGCACCGTGCTTTTAACGTTGTTTTATTTCCTTTTATTTTTTAAGTAAAGGTATTTTTATATTTTTTATAACTAATTTTTGTTTGTAGCAAAAATTCATTCTTAATATAAAAATTCCATATTTTCTATACTTACCTTTTTTGCATAATTTTTAATAAATAAGTTTTATTAACTTTGGGGACATTAAAATAAAGATTTATTCCATTGAAGCATTACAAACTTCATTTATCTCAAAATTTAAATTTGACTTATAAATTTTAATTGTAAATGATTGCAGAATATAATGCTTGCTCTTTTTTTTTTATAAATTTTAGTATCTGTCTTGGACATCATTCAACTTTTTGCAACTACTCGGTATTGGCCGAGTATCTGATCAAAATTTGGCCGAGTACCGAGTACTCGGCAAATTGGCCGAGTAGGCCGAGTGCCGAGTAGTTACCGAGTACTTGGTACGTATCTACATTTTTTATTCATATTGATATCCCTTTGCTGTTTCCAATTGCTATATATATATATATATATATATATATATATATATATATATATATATGTATGTGTGTGTGTGTGTGTAGATTTATTTATTTATTCATTTATTTTTTATTTTATTTTATTTTTTTTTTGTTAATTTAAGTTTGTCTAAGTTTATCTCAGAATGAGACGTGAATGTTTTGCAGACGGTTAATGGTTATATTTCTTTGTCGTTTTCAGCTTCTTGGGATAATCGATAGTAAATCGATTCTTCATTTCGAGTAATGTATCAGTGCAAAATGTTTCTATATATTTCAGCTGCGCTTTCGGGAACTTTTAAAAATGTCCTATTCACTGATTAGAAGATTATGATAAGTTCATTCTTACAAACAACTTTTATTTTTTTATATTTTCAGGATACTTTTTTCATACATTGTACACAGAGGCGCTCCGAACAAAAATATTTGGCAGGGGGGAAATTCTTAATTTACCGAATGAAATTCAGAATTTTACTGAATGATAAAATGCTAGCATTATACCTACACCTAATGAGAAAGACATTATGGGCTGTCCATAAATGATGTTGCACTTTCAACATCCCCCCCCCCCCTTGACACAAAGTGTTAGACTTCAACCTCCTTGTAACATATCACGCTTCTTTTCACAAACATATTAATACAAAAAAAAAAAAAAAAAGCGTGATATCACACTGAGGTTGTTTCTATCAGCCAAAAGTACTACTTTTAGTCACTAAAGTTGATTGAATGAACAAAAAAAAAAAAAAAAAAAAAAAAAAAAAGATAATTTGAATTTTGTCAGCTTGAATTCAAATTATGTTTTTCGCAATCACGAGTGTGTGTGTATATGTAAGCGTGTGTGTTTGTGTGTGGGGGGGTATGTTTGTGTAGGCATGTGTGTTTGTGTCTGTGTGCAGGCTTGAGTGTCTGGGTAGTTGTGTGTATGCGTGTAGGTGTGTGTGGGGGGTATGTGTATGTGTGTAGGCATATGTGTTTGTGTCTGTGTGCAGGCATGATTGTGTGGGTACTTGTGTGTATGTGAGTGTGTAGGTGTGTGTGTGCGTGTGTATGTGTTTGTGTATGCGTGTAGGTGTATGTATGTGTGTGTAGGTGTATATATGTATGTGTGTGTAGGTGCGTGTATGTATGCGTGTAAGTGTAGGATATTGAAGAAACCTGGAGACGGTTTTCGCTACAGGTGCAGCATCGTGAGGACCCGGTCGACGGTGATGCTGCGGAGGGTGGCGGTGGGAAAAATCAAAGGAACGCCAAAAACAGTCAAATAAAAGCAATAAGCAATCGTGATTGCTCAAAAAAAAAAAATTGAATTTTTAAAATTAATTTGAATTTTGAAATTTTGAATTCAAATTATGTTTTTCGCAATCACGAGTTGCGACAGGACTCTACTCATTGGGGTTATTATTCCTAAAAACGGCTCCTGTGTGTGTGTAGACTTGTGTGTGTGTGTAGACCTGTGTGTAAGCTCGTAGGCGTATGTGTGTGTATGAGCGTGCGTGTGCGTAGTACATAGACGCCACCGCTCAGTAGAAGCGAATTTCGGGAGACAGTGGACAGGACCTGAGGAGCCGCGCCTGCGGAGGACGGTGGACGGTGGTGCTGCAGAGGCCCCTGGTCCAAGCTGAAAAAGGAACCGGACGCCAGGGACGGTCAAGTGAGAACAATAAGCAATCGTGATTGCTCAAATAATAATAATAATAATAATAACATGGAGCGAAGAACAACTTTTGCTTGCAAAGCGTTTAATTTTGAATTAATTTGTTTTTAATGTCTAATTTTTCAAACAAGGCTTGCTCTTTTATGACGTCCCAAGTGATGAACTTTGACTCGTTCGCGCCAAATGGGCGCCACTGGCGCGCTGAACGTTGACGCTTACTGTCTGCCGTGTTTCCAGGTTATGATAATTCAGAAACGAATTAAATATCGTGCTTTACGCTTGCTGTCAACCATATCGTTGCCCAGGGGCGGCAAATAGGGGGGCAAGAGGGGCGGTCGCACCCCCAAATGTTTCAAGCAGAATGATGCAATTTGGGTAAATTCAATTTTTGTAAATCGCAAATCAACGTTCATTAAAAAAGAAAAAACAAAAATCTTTCTCGTTCTCAGTAATAGTTGATTAAACTCGACAACATTTCCAGGCACAAGCAAGTGTTCTCCGTTGAATTCATGGAGAACTTTTTGGCCTTTTCAGCACAAAAAAAAAAAAAAAAAAAAAAAAAAAAAAAAAAAAAAAAAAAAAAAAACTGACGTAGAACCATGGGGAGCTTTACCTAAAGAAGTAATTTTTCTATACATAAGGCTAAATTCTCAATTTTGTGTATCCAGTGTAACGGTCAGGCCCGGATTTATAAATTTCGAGCCCCCTGCAACAAAATCTGTAGGGTCTCTCCCCAAAGGCCAGCAGTGTATAGTTGCAACGTTAATAAGCCTTAGTGCTAGTTTTTGAGCTATCACGATTGCTTATTGCTTTCATTTGACTGTTTTTGGCGTGCTATCATTTTTCCCACCGGCGCGCCGCCACCCTCTGCCAGCACCACCCGTCGCGGCGGCCGGCCTCACGATGCTGCTCCTCTAGCGAAAACCGTCTCCAGGTTGCGTCCATACCCTACACACACACGCATACATACACGCACCAACACACAAACACATACACAAACACATACACACACGCATGCATACAGACACCTACACATACACACAAATACACACAACTGCCCACACATTCATGCCTGCGCACAGACACACATATGCTTACACACACACACACATACACATACCCCGCCCCCACGCACACAAACACTCATACACACAACTACCCACACACTCCTGACTGCACACAGACACAAACACACATGCCTACACACATACACATACCCCCCCCCCCACACACACATACAAACACACACTCGTAATTGCGAAAAACATAATTTGAATTCAAGATGACAAAATTCAAATTAATTTTTTTTTCTCTTTTTTTTTCTTCAATTTCTTGGGCCGCTGGGTCCCTTAAAGACGTGCCCCACCCCCTCACTGCACGGGGAACGCAGATCCGAGCCTGGATCTAGAACGATGGTATATACAGTATGAAAGGCCCGTGCAAGCAAGTGGTGTGCATGATTTTCAACACATTGATTGTTACGCTCATATTTCAAGTGTATGCTTATTTATTGAGTGTGTATTGCTTTCTTCAAGTAGAAACATTCCAGCTACTCAACGCATAGCATTCATTTTTTTTACAGAAATTTCTTAAAAATACATGATAAAAAAAAATTGAACTTTGACATCTTGAATTCAAATTGTGTTTTCCGCAATCACGAGTGTGTGTGTATGTAGGCGTGCTTGTTTGTGTGTGTGTGGGAGGGGGTATGTGTATGTGTGTGTAATCATGTGTGTTTGTGTGTGTGTGGGTAGTTGTGTGTTTGTGTGTGTGTGGGTAGCTGTGTGTTTGTGTGTGTGTGGGTAGTTGTGTGTTTGTGTGTGTGGGGGGGTATGTTTATGTGCGGATAGTTGTGTGTGTGTATGTGTTTGTGGGTAGTCATGTGTGTTTGTGTGTGTGTGGGTATTTGTGTGTTTGTGTGTGTGTGGGTAGTTGTGTGTTTGTGTGTGTGTGGGTAGCTGTGTGTTTGTGTGTGTGTGGGTAGTTGTGTGTTTGTGTGTGTGGGGGGGTATGTTTATGTGCGGATAGTTGTGTGTGTGTATGTGTTTGTGGGTAGTCATGTGTGTTTGTGTGTGTGTGGGTATTTGTGTGTTTGTGTGTGGGGGGGGGGGTATGTTTATGTGCGGATAGTTGTGTGTAGGTGTGTGTGTATGTGTTTGTGTGTATGTGTTTGTTAGTGTGCGTGTATGTGTGTGTGTGTGCGTATGTGCGTGTATAGGTGTGTGCGTATGTGCGTGTATAGGTGTGTGCGTATGTGTGTGTGTAGGTGTGTGCGTATGTGTGTGTGTGTAGGTGTGTGCGTATGTGTGTGTGTGTAGGTGTGTGCGCGTATGCGTGTGTGTAGGTGTGTGTGCGTATGCGTGTGTGTAGGTGTGTGTGCGTATGCGTGTGTGTAGGCAAGTGACGCAACCTGGAGACGGCTTTCGCTAAAGGAGCAGCATCGTGAGGTCGGCCGACGGTGGTGCTGCAGAGGGAGACGGGAGGGGGGGGGGAATAAAATCATAGGACATCAAAATAGTCAAGTGAGAACAATAAGCAATCATAATTGCTCAAAAAAAAAAAAATACATCCACAAATTTCTTTTCTGGGGTTCTTTAACTATGACTCGGAGTGACACAGGATGGTCGTCAATAGTTAAAACCATAAAGCATTTCTCGATAATTTCAACGCAGTGATTTGACGCCTGGCAGAATTATTGCAAAACGATTCTTTCAATGGTTAGAAAGCTGGTGCCCTCTAACATGAATGACTTCGTTTAAATTTTATTTAGTTTGTTTATATCGTGGGAAGTTTTTGAACAATGCTTTACTCTATCAAAACATCTTCAGTCCGTTACCTTTATTTTTAGATCATTCAAGCTTCAGTTCAGTCTACGATTGAAACTGTTGATCATTTTACTGTCTGACCAAGGATTGTATGGAAAGACAAACATCCGTTTTACAGCCGGAAACGGACGAATCTATTATTTTTTAGCGAATTTATTTTTGCAGAAGCAAGAGTCTCAGTCAAATGAGCGGAATAACGGCATCAAATTTTTACTTTTCCCCCTCATTTAGATAGATTCGTCTTATCTGGACATTTGAAAATTCCATACAATCCGTGGTTGGACAGTAACTTCGATGTTTCTTTCATCCAAGCGTGCAACTTTAAAAAAAAAAAAAAAAATCTTATTCTGCGCCAATTAAAAAAAAAAAAAAAATGAATATGTGACATATCTACATGATGATGAAAAGTCAAACTCTGAATTAATATTTTGTATAAACTAATAGATTCAGTTTTTCATGAAATTAACCCAAGATTTGATGATTGTTTTTCTGTATTGTTTGCTTTATACTAACTGGATTGGATGTTGAAAGCAAAAAATAAAATACAGTTGGCTCTCTGTTTAACGACTTTCAAGGTACCACAAAAAATCGTTCATAAGTAGAAAGCGTCCTTAAATAGAATGTTTTAAACACTACAGTGGACCATCTGGGACCGTGAAAAGCCTTCGTTAAATAGATAAAGTCGTTAAATAGAGACAGTCGTTAAATAGAGCGTCGTTAAACAGAGAGCCAACTGTATTTCAATGAGTCAGGAAGCATTGTTTTGTAGATAGAGACTAGATTATTCAATGATGAAAAATGAAGCCCCTCGCAATGTTTAAAGTTGCCTGGGTGGTTTTGAAGAGCAAGATCTGAAAACATGTATTTTTATGCATAACTTTGTTACCTCAGTTAGTTTTTTAACTATTCCAACAAGCTCAGCTTAGTTGAGCAAGATCGTTTTTATGTCTCAGGAGGTGAGAGAATTATTTTCGAAGCACCATAGGTCAAAAAAATTTTATCTTTAGCTGTACTGGAAAAAGAGCACTACCCTGGGCATTGATGGATTAGTGCATAATTTCCTGTTCTTCTGGAGTCCGAAAAGCATGCATTAAAAAGTCACTAAAAGGTAAAAACTGTAGTATCAAGATGTTTTATATAAAACAAATCAAAGTTTTGTCATAAATTTTAATTCATTTTATAAGTTATCATGTTTTTGAACATTATTTTTTGTTAATATTAGAAGCGTTTTATGACCACCTGTCAGTCAGTGTGTGTTTTGTACCATTCTGAGGTAACTCATATTTAAGAAACTCGACCCCCCCAAATTTCAATTTTGATTTCGATTTCGATTCCGAGTCACAACTGACTACAACTGTATTTATGTCGAGGACTGCATACTAAGTGCCTTGCCTCCATTATTTTTTATACCGATAGATGGCGGCACCATCACCGGATCGAACAGTTAATGAGAATTTAGAACTAGACGAGGAGCTAATAGCTACCTGGTGCTATCACCCCCAGAGGTATCGTTTCACTTGGAGGACACTGAGACCACGAGCATATTTAACGTCGCCCAGTCCCCTTTAATGACGACGGTGGATCTTCCACCATCGAGGTTCGAACTCAGGACCCTCTGGCCCCGAATCCGACACTCTACCGATCGGGCTACCACGGCCCAAAACCCCCCAAATAAAATGCTAAAATGCCGCCCCTGTCGTTGCCAGTTTTTGCGAGTAAAGAAACGAATTTAATATTGCGCTCTGCGCTAATGGCATCAGTGAATGGCATTTCATCATTTGTGATGTCATGTGCAGAAGCGTAGAAAATGAAATTGAATCTGCGCACCGATTAAAATATTTAAACTTTGTGAAATTATTTAAATAATGATCAGATCCTATGTTTTTCAGAAAAAAATACTTTTAAAATTTCGTAAACGACCTCATTCGTGTTAACTCCATATCCCTTGTCACAAGCTGTCACAATTCCACGAACCCTCTACCCCTCAAAGAGTGACATCATTTTTAGCAGCCCTTAAATAATAATGAGAAGAAATTAAAAGAAAAAATCACATTGTTGCAATCTGTCTCCGAATCATCAGTAAAATTAGCTGATTGAGGAAAATTTTTAGGAGGTCTCCGTGGCCTCCCATCGGGGCATCCCTGATCGTACAAGCCGAAAAAAGTGTTGCAAATTCAGATTTAACTCTGTGCTTCTGAAAAAAGTGAGGGCATTTCAAGTGGAATTCCGCAGTAGACGGGCTTTTTTCTCTGCATTGACACTGCACTGGCAGAAAAACTATTTTTACAGAGTTCACTTATTTTTCACAGAAGCTCGTTGTAACTAGAACCCGTATTTTATGCAAAAAGGAAATGTGTATGTGCATATGCAATTGCATATTTTAGCCCCAGTGCATATAAGTAGTAGTTTGTGTGCATATAAATGCATTAAAAACGGCATTTTTTAAAACATAACTTCGTATAACTGTTTTTTTCAAAAGATTTTCTTCATGTTAAAGAGGTTCTGTAAAAGTTAAAAGGATATTTATGCATAATTTTGAAATGATATTGAATGAGTAAAGACAATGTTTAATGAAAGAAAATCATATTGGAAATTATTCCGGGTAAGTTATTTTATGTACATACAAGGGATGTGTCGTTCATGAATGAATGGGTCAAAAAGAACGAATCCTTAAAATGAACGGCTCCGTTTGTTCACTTAAAAAATGAACGACTGTTCTTTTGAACGGTGAGCAGTTTGGAACATTGTATTGGTGCCCTTGTGATAAAATTGTTTTCTTTCTTTCTATTCTATTCTATTCAAGAGTCACAACTGACTTCAACTGTATTTATGTCGAGGACTGCATACTATGTGCCTTGCCTCTATTATTTTATATACCGATAGATGGCAGCACCATCACCGGATCGAACAGTTAGTGAGAATTTTGAACTAGCCCAGGAGCTAATAGCTACCTAGTACTAGCACCCCCAGAGGTATCGTTTCACTTGGAAGACATTGAGACCACGAGCATATTTAACGTCGCCCAGTCCCCATTAATGACGACGGTGGGTCTTCGACCAGCGAGGATCGAACCCGAGGCCCTCCGGTCCCGAGTCCAATGCCTTACCGATCAGGCTACCACGGCCCTTCTTTCTTTCTTTTTTTTAAATTGCATTCATCTTCACATTTGTAACTCTCTTTTAATCTCAAATTTAACTTTTTCTTCAGTGCAGTACAATATATTCATTTCGAAGCTTTTTACTTTCTGCTTAATTCATAATTTTTCTTTAACCGTTGCAATCCATTTGCAATTTTCCAATGAATCCGTCAGTAATGTTTTGTGCAAACAGTTTGGGCTAGTAACAAAATATTTGGATATTCTACTATTCACCTCTGGCAAGTTGAGCTCCGCTGCCTGACCGATTAAACGATTCCATTTGTTGAAATAGGGGTGAGGAAAAACGGCTTAAAAACTTGCGGATTTAGTTTGCAATGTTATTGCCCATTTGGCGAACAATATAATTCAGGTAAGAAGTAGCAATCGTTACAGGATTTTCTCGCCAATAAAAGGGTTGCAATGGCAGCCGAACTCTGCGCCTAATAATCCCTCTTCTTACTGATTGCTCTCCCTTGAAAGAAATGGACTTGCTTAAAGCCATAGCTAAACTTCTCAGAGGTGGACAGTACTTCCTGTCCACCTCTGCACCTGCTAAAATCCTTCTCACGCTTTCTACCGCCAAAATTATTTTTAAAATACCTTTTTTTAAAAACTTTTCTGGCGATCCTTTTGTCTTCTATAACATCCCTATCAACTATATTGATTTTGCAGCCAATCTATATTGATTTGGCTGCATTTTTAACTTGCTTGGCGACTTCCAAGTCGATTATTTCACATTTAACATTAATAGATCTGCCCCTGAGTTATTGTCCGAAAAATAGTCATTTTAGTAACTTCTTAAATGAAAAATTGTCTGCAAAATAGTCGTCAAACAAGGAAAATAGTGCTCAAAATAGTCTTCAATCATTATATAGCATTAATTTTATAAATATTTAAATAGTAATAATATTAAATCATGCTTCATATATTTTGATGAATAGACATACCCACATACCTCAGCTGCATGTTTGGTATATGCTCGTAAAAGCGGGATAACCAGGACACAAATGGTGTTCCCAACATAGTTTCATACCAATCTTATTTCAATGATAAGAATGTGAACGTTATGCATATATTGGAGATATTTATGAAACAAAGAAAACATTACAACCGCTAATTACTTTTTTAAAATGTCCCAAAACAAAAAAAGTTTAAGAATAGGGAAGTTGCTACCTATTAAATGTTCATATTTTGACTATTGAATATTGTTAATTGACCCTCAAAACTAAAAAATTCACCATCGTCGAATTTTAAAACACCGTGATTGATTTTTAATGAATTTTTAAAAATCCACGCTCAAAAGTGCACTCTTCTGAAACGTCACGAGCTTACGTCACAGGGCACTAATGGGCAGCCCTCCGCCGAAGATCCCTTGTTTTCGCTACGGACATTTTGAGCACCCTGATATTTTTATTTTTTAGAAATTCAATAATCCTTTTGAACACACTATGGAGGCCGGATTCGTTAAAGCCCAATCTAATAATCTTCCTCAAGTAACATCAATGATAGTATTCGAATATTTCCGAGAGGATGAGAGTTTTAATGTTCCAGAAACGCGAGGAGTTAAATGCGAGGAGGTAAGCCTTACGTTTCGTCTGCGAAGCCAACTGCACGTCCTTCGGATTCTCCCACGAAGGAAGAGCGCATGACGTCACTTCCTGTGACATTTGACGTCACAATCGCTTGAACTTTAAAAATTAATTTAAAAAAACTACTTATCGTATCGCAAAATTTTTTTCACCTATGATGTTCATAGATGTCACTCTATCATATAAAAATAAAATTGAAAAATCGAAAACTTCCCTATTAAAAACGAGCTGATGTGTGCATCACATGACTTCCTTTTACTCCAATTTAATGTCATTTCCCCATTATTCGCTATTTTAATGTGATTCAATATTTATTCTCTAAATATCACCAACAATGGCCAAATTGAAACCAAAAAAAAAAAAAAAAAAAACTCCGCCAAATTTGTCGCCAAGTTGGCGACGAAACTTGGCGACCAAAAGACTGGCGATATATCGCCAAGTGTCCGACAAATTATAACGCCACTTGAGTTTACATCGAAATTAACAATGATTTCCCCCCAAAAAGGTGCAAAAGACCCCCTCAGGAACATCCGAAAGCAACCAAAAGGGGAGGTGCACAACTAGACCCCACTACGAGTCTATGTACCAAATTTCAACTTTCTAGGACATACCATTTTTGAGTTATGCGAGATACATACGCACATACGCACATACGCACATACGCACATACACACATACGCACATACATACAGACGTCACGAGAAAAGTCGTTGTAATTACCTCGGTGATGGTCAAAATGGATATTTCGCGTGTCTATACATTCTTAGGCACTTTTCCGCATGTGGTCGAATCGAAAAAAAAACTCAACATTCATTTGGGGGTGAGCAAAATGGAAATTAAGGGCGATTTTTGAGTGAAAATTTTTTCGCGAATACAATACTTCCTTTTTTGTAAAAGGAAGTAAAAACAAAAACCTTTTCCAGTACCAATTAGCCACTTTTCTGTCTTAGATGAAGTAACTTTTCACCCCTATTATTCTGTGTACCCAATAAACAAAGCAAAATTTTTGCCAAACTGCACTGTATGATATGTGAGGGTAACCCAACAGACTGTTAAGAAACTATCTGCTGTTTACCATATGTCAACTTCAGTAAACACCTCTCTGTTTCAAAGCATTGCTAACACACATTAGTTATTTTATTAGCTCCAACAGATTTTAAACAAAAAAAAACATCATTAAACGCTGTTAATAAACTAACAATCACATATGCAAATAACGCAATCAAAAGCTCTGATATACGTTTACTCACTATATATTAAGTATTTTAATAAAATGTTAAAAAATATCTACAAGAGTGCCATTTGCTAATTTTTCGAGTAAAATCTTTAATATTAATTCATTCTTCATATTTCGAAGTACGTATATCATTTTCGTTGCAAAAATTACTTTCTCAATGCTTTTTTCTTTAAAATCTCAAATGCTTTTGTTCATACACTTTGTGCCAAGATTTCCACATACGTTTAGCCGTTTCTTCCTGCTTGATGCAAATTAATTTGTTCATGTTCTAAATATAGTTACTAATATTTTAAGCAATTTACTTTTTGATCTATTATTCCAAAAGGAAAAGTGGTGGATGATGGTACTCTAACTTTAGAACTACAGACAGGAATAGGAACATGAATATTAAGAGTATAAATGTATTTAAGAGCCAGTTTTTATAAGAGTCAGGCAGGTCAGATACATGCCATTTCTGATTTCGCTAAAACATTTACAGTGGTTTCTTTGAATGATTTAAGACACATAATTTTCTTTTCTTCCAAAAAAATTTTTTGTGACCCACAAAAATTCCCAAAGTTGGTCCCAACTTAGGGTTTTTCTCAAATCGACATTTTTACTTCCTTTTACAAACTAGTATGTTGTGGCCATCACAAAACTTTCTTCTATATTTTTCCTTTTTCTGATCCCTCCCCATGCTTGACGAGGAAGCAATGCAAAAACTTGACGACCATCCCAATGTCTGAATTATTGTAAAAACAAAACAAAGAGCGAAAATTGAAAGTTACTTTAAAAGCCTTACTTGAATTAATTACGAATATTTTATTTATTAACAAACATAAGATGGCAACAGTTAAAAATTTTAAATCATTGAGATAATATTTCCATAGACTAATAATAAGAGTAGACCGAGCTTTCTCATTCTTGCTGATGAAGAAAATTGGTTCATAGATGTATCATGTGACTAGTGGAAGGGCTTGGCGAAGACTTTGGCAGCATGGTTGCTAGATGGCAGCATTATCTACAGTTTGGCACTCGACATGTATTTTACGCCAATGTGTTTTCATTAAAAAAAACTTCCAGGTGCAGAGATTGAACTGTTTTTCTTTTAGTTATGCATTATTTTGACATTAGTAATATCTTTTGATCAGTTTTCGGTAACTTTTATTTCATTTCGAGCTGCCAGCGTTGGTGTGAACGAAATGGCGTAAACGTTTTGCGTTAACGCAAAAATGTACTAATCGGTATCTTAAATTGAAACTGTAGGTAAAAATCTTACCGTTTGCTGATTCTTCTTGGTCGCTTGCATCTTTTATTGCTTAGAGAGTTATTGAAATTGACTAAAGAAAATGCACAATACTATCTAAACGAAAAACTCACTATATTAACAAAATATTTACAACTTAGAATAACAAATTTACAAATCGGACTCCATAAAAGATCATTCTTCCGTGTTCCATAAATTCTATTTATTTTATTTCGAGCTGGCGTTGATCGTCTGCTACGATTAACGCCCGCTGTTGCTAGGATATCCACCAGTCACATGGTTTGGTTTATGAGCAGCAAAAGGGTTACCGTAGCTCGGTCTACTCTTATTATTAGTCTATGAATATTTCCGATCATTTACATACAATTAAAATCACGAGAAATACGCAGACGACAATCTATTACGATTTATCTTTCTTATTGTTGCATTAATAAAACTATTTTTATTCGCAAAAAAGAAAAAAAAAAAAAAAAAAAAAAACCAACACCTCTTGGAGCGATTGGAGTCAAAATTGAACCAAAGCCTGTTTACGTATGGATTCACATATATTCCACATTTCAATCAGAACGTAGCATTACTTCTTGAGATAGGGCACTCACAATGGAAAAAAAGAACGGGCGATTGCGCTACCCCCTTTTTAGCTGTTGACATCAAAATAAAATCAGCTCTTATACCCACTAAGGGCTACTTGACAAAAATTTTTTGTTTGATTCCGTTCGTTATTTCTTGAGATACAGCAGTCACAATTGACGACAAAAAACGTTCTATAACTCAACCCCCGTTTGAGCTATTGACACTAAAATTGAATCAGCACCTGCTCCTGTTAGGAGCAACATATGGACCAAATTTTGTTTGATTCCGCCAGTTACTTCCTGAGGAATAGCAAGCACGCGTAACTCAAAAAACGTCCCTTTGCTCCACCCCTTGGAGGAATTCGCGCCAAAAAACAATGGGTACAAGTTCACATAGGGGCACATATGTGTACCAAATTTCGTTCAATTTCATGCGGTACTTTTTGCTGTAGAGCGGCCACAAAAAACTGGTCACACACAGACGTGACACACACACACACACACACACAGACAGACAGACATTTTCCAAAAATAGTCGAAATGGACTCAGCACACCTCAAAACGTTCGAATCCGTCAAAATTCGAAAATTTGCACGAATCCAATACTTTCTTCTATATATTAGATATAGAAGAAAGTAAAAAGGAAGTATCGTATTCGCGAAAAAAAATTCACTCAAAAATCGACCTTAATTTCCATTTTGCTCACCCCCGAATGAATGTTGAGTTTTTTTCAACTCGACCACACGTGGATATATGCCTGGAAACGTACAGACACCCGAAATATCCATTTTGACGATCCCCGAGTTAATTACGTCTGTATGTACGTATGTATGCAAGTATGTGTGTATGCGTGTATGTATGTCTCATAACTCAAGAATGGAATGTCCTAGAAAGTTGAAATTTGGTACGTAAACTCCTAGTGAGGTCTAGTTGTGCACCTTCCTTTTTGGTTGCATTCGGATGCTCCAAAGGGTGTCTTTTGCAACTTTTGTAGGGAAATCATTGTTAGTTTCGATGTAAACTCAAGTGGTGTTATAATTTGACGGACACTTGGCGATATATCGCCAGTCTTTTGGTCGCCAAGTTTTTTCACCAACTTGGCGATAAATTTGGCGATTTTAAATTTTTTTTTTTTAAATCTGGTTTTAATTTGGCCACTGTTGGTGATATTTAGAGAGTACACTATTGAATCACATTAAAACTGCCAATAATGAGAAAATGACATTAAATTAGAGTAAAAGGAAGTCATGTGATGCACACATCAGCTCGTTTAATATTCAATAATCTCTGCGCATTGAGCATCATCAAAAGTAATCTTTGTGATTACTTCATGATATTTAGTGCCTAAAATGAAATATATAGTAAATTTTTATGGCTGACCTTCAGTGAACCCTGACAGGGGTGGCTAAACTGGGGCCGAAGAAAGTTAAAATGTGTCATGTTTGAGGCATCCTGGTTCTACGCACTGAGGTTCAACCATAGTTTTTGCGAGCAATTTGTGTAGTGGTACATATAAATTATTAAATACCCTCATTAGTTGCATGACTCATCCTCTGAGCTGCAAAAAAATGGCAGTTTGTGTATCGAAAAATGCTAAAAAGTGCGGTTTTCATAAGCCTTTATTTCAGTGCACTGAGGGTCAGTGTAGAACTGGATGCCTTCATTTCAAACTAGAGTATGTTTATTTTCACAATCAAGTGACAAAACTATGGGCAAAGTCTTTTCAAGAACACAATATGTATTTCAGAACACTAAAATGAACTATTTAGTTTTCAATTCAATTAACATATCCGGGTTTCAACTTTCCTCCAGGGACTTCCAGATACTGTTTAAAAAACTAGTATGATCAAAAACGTACCATAAAAGAGTTATAGACTTGCAAGTAGACTGATTATGCTTACTTGCATACTTGATAATATGATAATATGATAACTGAAAGCAAATTTGAAAAAAAAAAAAAAAAAAAAAAAGATTTTTATTGCGGTAAAAACGTAAGTTATTTTAGCACTTTTCTAAAGGTGTTTTAGGTATATTTTTAACTATTTTAATTAAGATAGCTTCTTTTTTTTGTACTGTACATTATAGTTTTTTGACATTCGTTTAGGCTGTACATTATAGTGACAAAAATTATTTTCTCTGCACTAAACTACCATGATACTACCATGATGAGCAAACAATGACTAAGTTACATTTTATTACTTATGATAAAAGCAATGCTATGACATTATAAAACAAGGGTATAGTTATATTCAGTAAATTAAGTTGCCTAACTGACTAGTGGGACAATAAAAAAAATGCAAGACAAAGCATTGTAGCTTGAGTACAACTAACTGGATGCGTCGTTATTTGTTACGCAATTTCCTCATCTTGAAATGCATTTTATGAGCCTGCAGAACCAATGCCCATAGTTACGTCGCTTGTTTGTGAAAAGACATACACTCTAGTTTGAAATGTAGACATCAAGTTCTATACTAATCCTCAGTGCACTGAGATGCAGGCTAATAAAAAGTACATTTTTTATCATATTTTGATGTTTTTCTTTCACTTTGCTTCTAGTTATCATATTATAAAGTATGCGAGTAAGCATAAGGTGCCATTCATTAATTACGTAAGGGTCCCGAGGGGGGAAGGGGTTGGAAAAAATCTCTAAATATTCTTACTTTGGGGGGGAGGGGGGAGTTTCAAACCCATTCTTTCGTCATGTTTTCCAAGTCTATATTTTACACTTACATTAGAAATCTCGCGGTCAAGTGGTTTGACACAGGGGGGTAGCTAGGGGGGGTTTTGGGGTCACCCCCCCCCGAAACGTTAGTCTCAAAAAAAAGAGAAAAAGAAGAGGGAAGAGAAAGAAAAAAAAGAAGAAAAAGAAAAAAAAATCAAAATGACTTTTTTCTGAGTAACAAAGGTCAAAAATTCACTTTGCTCCCCCCCCCCCCCAATGCCATTGAAAATCTGCTCCATGTGTGACCCTCAAGCATAAAGATGCCTCCCTCTGCTGCGACAATTATTTGATAATTGAGTGAAATTTGACTTCGCTTTAGAAATGAGATTGATTTGTTAAATCCACGTATGTGCAGCCTTTCTTTGTCATAGATTCTTCAAATTGTTAAATATGTTTAATTTTATGAGCCGCGCAGTGGGAATATTGCATACAGTCGAATCTGTATATTTCTAATTTCACATTAAAGAAAACTAGTATGTTGTGGCCATCACGAAACTTTCTTCTATATTTTTCTTTTTTTTTCTGATCCCTCCCCATGCTTGACGAGGAAGCAATATTCCCAACAAAAACAAAATGACACATGCAAAAACTTGACGACTATCCCAATGTCTGAATTATTGCAAAAGCAAAGCAAAGAGCGAAATTTCAAAGTTATTTTAAAAGCCTTGCTTGAATGAATTACAAATATTTTATTTGTTAACAAACATAAGATGGCAACAGTTAAAAATTTAAAATCATTGAGATAATATTTCCTATCATTTCCATACAATTAAAATCACGAGAAATACGCAGACGACAATCTATTACGATTTATCTTTCTTATTGTTGCATTAATAAAAATATTTTTATTCGCAAAAAAAAAAAAAAAAAAAAGCAACACCTCTTGGAGCGATCGGCGCCAAAATTCAACCGAAGCCTGTTTACATATGGATTCACATATATTCCAAATTTCAACCAGAACGTAGCATTACTTCTTGAGATAGGGCACTCAAAATGGAAAAAAAGAACGGGTGATTGCGCTACCCCCCTTTTTAGCTGTTGACACAAAAATAAAATCAGTTCTTATACCCACTAAGGGCTACTTGCCGATAAATTTTTCTTTCATTCCGTTCATTATTTCCTGAGATACAGCAGTCACAATTGACGACAAAAAACGTTCTATAGCTCAACCCCCGTTTGAGTTATTGACACCAAAATTGAATCAGCACCTGTTCCTGTTAATACCAACATATGGACCAAATTTTTGTTTGATTCCGCCAGTTACTTCCTGAGGAATAGCAAGCACGCGTAACTCGAAAAACGTCCCATTGCTCCACCCCCCTTGGAGGAATTCGCGCCAAAAACTAATGGGCACAAGTTCACATAGGGGCACATATGTGTACTAAATTTCGTTCGATTTCATGCGGTAGTTTTTGTTGTAGAGCGGCCACAAAAAACTGGTCACACACAGACGTGACACACATACATACACACACACACACACACACACACACACACACACACACACACACACACACACACATACATACATACACACACACACACAGACAGACAGACATTTTCCAAAAATGGTCGAAATGGACTCAGCACACCTCAAAACGTTCGAATCCGTCAAAATTCGAAATTCGAAAATTTGCACGAATCCAATACTTTCTTCTATATATTAGATATAGAAGAAAGTAAAAATCGAGATAAAGAGGTTTTGAAATACGGGGGGCTTTAAGAAACTTTTTATAGAAATTTTAAATATGATGGTGAAAATTTGAAATCGATACTAAGCACAATATGGGCTTCAGGGCCGATCCTAGCAGGTGTGCAGGGTGTGCACCGCACAAGGGCGGCCAAAGAAAGGGGCGGCCGCGGGCCGCATCATATAATTCTTATAATCAAGCAAAATTCCTCAAGAATTTCTCACAAGATAACTTATAATTAATCGAATCAATATGCTGAATTTTAAATGTTCAATTATGAAAGTACGTAAGTTTCGATTTCCTGACAGCATAGCATAGTTTAAGAAAAATAGAATGTTAGGGAACATTTTGTTGGTTCATTGTCTATTAGTATCTACTCTTTACACACATGCTTCATTTGTTTGCAAAATTTGTGACAGAAACCATTAATCAGGCAAGGATACAGGGGAGGAGAAATGAGGGAAATGGTCCCCCCTCCTGAAGCATGAAAGTGTGCCTTCTAAAGGGAGCACCGAGGGCGGCCACAAATGTTTACCCCCCCCCCCTCCTTCCTCCCAAACTTTTATAGACCTAAACAATGAAGAAATATTTTATTTATAA
Source organism: Uloborus diversus (assembly GCF_026930045.1). Taxonomy (NCBI): domain Eukaryota; kingdom Metazoa; phylum Arthropoda; class Arachnida; order Araneae; family Uloboridae; genus Uloborus; species Uloborus diversus. The sequence continues at coordinate 21,253 of NW_026558920.1, forward strand.
AAAAAAGAAGCTATCTCGCAAGCATTTCAAACAACAAATTGTGTGTTCAATAATCGTGGATGCGTGGAGAGAAAGTGGAAAATTGCGAGTCCCCAGGGAGTCAAACATATTTGAATGACGAACAAAATTTTGTAATTTTCCCCCTTTACGGTAATTTTTTCTAATTAAGATCCGGAATGAACTGCCCGGTTTCTGATCAGGTAGGAGGACAGGGCTCTTGCACCGGGAAGCAAATTTAAATGTGACTCTAAAACGAAGATCCAAAAGAATGCCATGACCTCCTTGACGAGACTAAAGAAGACTTAAAATTGCGTTTCTAGGACTTAAATTTCGGAAACTTTCGCTGGTTGAACCACCGATCTTAAGGACCCAATTAAGTCTCTGAGTCACCCCTTCCACCTTAACTTAATCAAACACAGTCTAAAAATGTTGGCCCTCAATGTCATCAAAAATTGCTTAATGACATTTTTCGGATTTCTTTTTCAAAATTTTTGCGATGGAGTGCCCCGAAATCCATTCCCAAACATTACTACCAAGGACAGTCTCAATTAGCATCTTTAGAGAGGCCTCTAATCCCACCCCCTCTCACTTAACGTACTGAAAAACAAACTAAAATTGCGTTTTTCAAACATCAGTTTCAAGAACTTTTGGAGAAGAACCCCGGATCCCCCTTTTCTCCAATCTTATCACTATAAACCTCAAAATTTCGTTTATAGATGGTTCCGTGGAGCTACAGAACCCTTCCTGCCTAAACTAGCCTGAAATTGACTTCAGTTTCAAAAAAAACAGTTCGTGAGGGCACACTGAACCCCCGAGTCTCATTGTTCTCAAACAATGCCTAAAATATGATTTTGGGACTTCAATTTTTACGATATTCCAGATTAGAACTGCCTGGCTTATTAACTTTTTACAGCGCTAGGGCATACCCATCAATGGTCGAAGTGAGGTGGACAAAAGTCAATAGTTGTATTTTTTAGATATTAATATCGAAAAATATCCGAAAGATCCACCGAAGCTTCCCAGTTTCGTTAACGTCACCAAAGATAATACATAATTGCGCTTTTAGAAATATGCGTTTGGGAGCCCTAAAACCCTTCCTTCCCAAAAATAGCCCATAATGGATTTTTCCGAAAAATATTTCGCTTCAGAACATTTTCACATTACCCCTATAGTTTTCAAATATAGCCAACAATGGGTTTTCGAAACAATAGTGCCGAGAAACACCCGGAGGAAGGCCGCCAGATCCCCTGCCGTAAGCAAAGACAGCCTGAATTTGCGTTTTAAACTTCAATTTCGAAAACATTTCGATGGGAGACGATTGAATCTCCCTGCCTCCCTCTAGCAACGTCAACAAAGGTAACCCAAAATTGCGTGTTTAAAACTTCAGTTTCGGAAAATTTTCGGGAAGAGCGCGATTCTTCCTAAACTACGCTCACCAAAAATAGCTTCGAGTTGATTTCAATTTTGAAAGAAATTTAAGAAAGAGCTCCAACATTACTTTCCCCTGAAGTCTCGAAAAAGTTCCTAAAATTGCGATATTTGACGTCAATTTCAAAAATTTCTCCATGCACCTTGAATATACCCGACTCTTTTGTCCTTGCAACCGAAAACAACCAAGATGAACTAAAACTATTTTTCATACGCCAATTTCGATAATTTTCTCGGAGCAATCCCCCCTCCTCCATCCTTCCTCTGATGTCACCGAAGACAGATTATAAAATGCTTTTTTGCGACGAGTAAATTTTGGCATCTATTACTTTCTTAAAAGCTATAAATTGTACGTAAGGGGTTTCTTATTATAAAACTTTTCTTCCTTCTTATAAGTTCATCATTCTTCTGCTTTCTTTTTTCTTTTTTTTTTTAAATTAGAACTTGGTATAGAAATTTGAAGAAAGATTTACATGGACATTAAAGATTAGTCAAAATATGAAAATTACTCTTGAGGGGCGGCACATTAAATCTTTGCACACGGGCGGCCGACACCATAGGATCGGCCCTGATGGGCTTTTGATTAAAATTCCTCTTTATAAGTTTTGTTAGGTATTTATTCTATTATTACATTATTAAGTGTTTTATTGCGAGTTTAAGGAATCATTTTGACAGTAAAAGAAACTTTAAGCATATCTTTTTCAAGAAAAAGTCGTTTATTGCTTTTTGGTTCCTGATTTTTACTTTCTTCTATATCTAATATATAGAAGAAAGTATTGGATTCGTGCAAATTTTCGAATTTCGAATTTTGACGGATTCGAACGTTTTGAGGTGTGCTGAGTCCATTTCGACTATTTTTGGAAAATGTCTGTCTGTCTGTGTGTGTGTATGTATGTGTGTATGTGTGTGTGTCACGTCTGTGTGTGACCAGTTTTTTGTGGCCGCTCTACAGCAAAAACTACCGCACGAAATCGAACGAAATTTGGTACACATATGTGCCCCTATGTGAACTTGTGCCCATTGGTTTTTGGCGCGAATTCCTCCAAGGGGGGTGGAGCAATGGGACGTTTTTTGAGTTACGCGTGCTTGCTATTCCTCAGGAAGTAACTGGCGGAATCAAACAAAATTTGGACCATATGTTGCCATTAACAGGAACAGATGCTGATTCAATTTTGGTGGCAATAACTCAAACGGGGGTTGAGCTATAGAACGTTTTTTGTCGTCAATTGTGACTGCTGTATCTCAAGAAATAATGAACGGAATGAAAGAAAAATTTATCGGCAAGTAGACCTTAGTGGGTATAAGAGCTGATTTTATTTTGGTGTCAAAAACTGAAAAGGGGGTGGCGCAATCGAATGTTCTTTTTTTTTCATTGTGAGTGCCATTTCTCAAGAAGTAATGCTACGTTCTGGATGAAATTTGGAATAAATGTGAATCTATTTGTAAATAGGCGTTGTTTCAATTTTGGCGCCAATCGCTCCATGGGGGTCTGATTTTTTTTTTGTGTTAATAAAAATAGCTTTATAAATGCAACAATAAGAAAGATAAATTACAATATTCTCGTCTGCTTATTTCACGTGATTTTAATTTTCGGGAGATAATCGGAAATGTTATCGCAATGATTTAAAATTAATAACTGTTGCCATTTTATGTTTGTTAACAAATAAAACATCTAATTAATTCAAGCAAGGCTTTTAAAATAACTTTCAAGTCGTTCTTTGCTTTGCTTTTGCGGGAATTCAGGAATTCGGACGGTCGTCAAGTTTTTTTTTTTTTTTTTTTTTTTTGCTGGGAATATTGCATTCTTTTCAAGCATAGGGATTGATCAGAATTCACAAGAAAGATATAGAAGAAAGTTTCGTGATGGCCACAACATACTAGTTTTTTTTTGGATTCATTATTTATCCTCTTGAGGTTAGCAATTGCAGCAAATCTAACTTGGCCAGTATTCTACGATTTTCCTTTTTTCATCACTTGAAAAAAACTTATACTTTCTTTTCACTCCTATCATTTCGGTTTTCTAAGGAATCACAATTTTAAGAAAGAGAGCAACCAAAGAACTACTAATCCAGATAACAGAGCAAAATGACTTTTAACTTGAATGACCTTTAACCATGAACTTGAAATGTTCATCTTAACATGTCAAACCTGTGAATTTCACCCCTTTACTCTTCTTCCAAGAAAGAGCGCGAAACGACTGTCCTTTGGTTAATCTTCCCGGAAAGCCTATTCGTGGAACGCATTTCTCCCTTTTTTCCACTGCCTCATCAGCTCTTGAAGACAATTCCTCTGTTTCTGAGTTGAAGAAAATGTTTTTGTTTGCTGCTTTAAAGATCATTAGGCTTCGATTCCGAAAATGATAGTATAACCGGAATTCGAGACGATAGAGGTTTTTGTTGGTCTGGTCTCGTGTGTGTCATAGGTCATAGTCAAAACGACCTTTGCTAACCAGAGTATCCATTGCAATCACATTGATTTTTCAGCCAGTATTTACTGCGTATTCTTTTGGAAACGTACAGTATGTTTAAAATAGTACATTCTAAGTGAAAGTTGTTGCAAAATGAAGCGAACAAGACCGATAACAAGCTTTTTTCAACCCAGAGAAAAAAATTGAAATGACGAAAAGGATTGCTCTAAAAAGAGAAAGTCAACGTCGTCTGAAGAAAACGAAGTACAGTCTGCAAAGCAGCATTAGTCCCATCGGACCCTTCTGAAGGTAATTTTATTTTAATTCAAAAGAAAAATTGCATAACATTACATGAATAAAATGTTTAAAAACGAGATGAATCTATAGATTATTTCTATTAGCTTGGTTCGGATTAAAAAGCAGAAAATAAAAAAGACTTCTGTTTATAACACCCGAAAATTGCTGTTGCTCTCTCAAATAGATATTTATGTAAATTCTAAAGCTTCTAATAAAATTAAAAATAAAGACTTGAAAGGAGAGCAGATGGTATGCATTTGAGCGAATAACTTTCTACCGCCTATATTTCTTCCTTAACTTTTTTTATTCAAATTTTATTAACTGCTTTAGAATTAGCATAAATATAAATACATAAAAAGCAACATATAAATATAACGGTATGAAAAGCAATTTCATTTTTTGCGGGTTATAGTTCAAGAAGTCTTTTTTTATTCTATTTCATACTTTTAGTGCAAACCAAGTTAGTAAAAATAGTCTTTATAGTCTGACCAGGGCCGGATTAAGCCAGCGCGGGGCCCGTAGCAAATGTTTCCAAGGGGCCCTCGTTTTTACATGATATAGTAAACAATAGTACACTTCTTCATGGAGACGGGAGGTGCATTCATAACACACATGAATACATAAGTATGGATATGATTTTAGAGCTTTACGAGGGTTATAACCCCCTTATATCCATATATTGCCCCCTCGTCTTCCCGTCACTACACGTTTTTAGCTTTTAATTCCAAAAATGCAATTTTTGGACGATCTAAAAAAAAGAGGGGGGGGTACGGGGGTTTACCCCCGGAAAATTTTTGATAATTCAATTCTAAAAACTCATTTCTAACAACCCCTGATGACATTCGGAAGAGAGAAGGTTCGAGGTTCCTTATTCGGAGATTTTTTGAAACTGAAGTGAAAAAGGACGATTGCATCCTATCTTAGGTAAAACTAAAGGGGAAAATTTGGGTTTACAGCGACTCTCTCCAGGCAATTTTTTAAAACTGATGTCTTAAATAAAACTGTAGATTATCTTTAATGATGTTGTAGAGAGAGAGGAGAGGGTTGTTCAAGGAGGCCCCGTTGGAAAATTTTCGAATTTATTATCTATTATTAATCTAAAACACAATTTTAAGCAGAACATTTTTAGACTATAAAATGATAATATTATACGATCTTTGCTGATTTTGGGTCCCCAAAATCAGAAAAGGGGAAACCGAAATCTCGAAAGTCAGTGGATCGCTTTTCGTGACATCCCCCCGAGTTCACGAAAGCCATCACCTTTAGATTTATCGAAATCGAAGAGTTGAAAACGTGATTGTAGCCCATCGCAGGTTACGTTTAGTATGGCATGAAGTTCAATCACTCTCCAAGGCATCCTGAAAAATTTTCGAAATTGAAGTCTTAAAAGTGCATTTTAGTCCATCATTAACAATGTTGGAGAGGGAAAGGTACAGCCTCAAATTTTTTTTTTTTGAAATTATAGTCCAAAATACGCACTTGTAGGCCACCTTAGACGACGTTATAGAAAGGGATCGGGATTTCACCCATGGACATTTTACGAAACTGAAGTTCTAGAAAGCATTTTTAGCGGTTTTTCAATTATGTTAAACAATTTTCTCCCTGATTTTTTTTTTTTTTTTTTTGAATTTTAAGTTTAAATAAAAAAGTTTTCAGCTACCTTTGGTGATGCAAAAGAAATGGGTTAGGTTCGAGGTATTGGCGGCAGCTTTTTAGTTCCCTCCCACTCAGAGGAAAAAAATTGAAAACGAGATTTAAAGTCTTTCTTCTACACATAATTACTTTAGTTCTTCAACAAATGATACTCTATTAACAATTTATGTATTAGTTTCACTCAGCATACGTGTGAACAGACTAAGAATCTTTTTCTCCTCTTATCATGATTTCTTAATTTTGCTCAATGTTGTTTACAGTGTCACGGGCACCAATTTTTGAGGGTGACAAATTGACATGAAGTTAAGTGACCAGAGAGAGTTTAGGATGACTAATAATAACCTTTTCAGGGCTCCAATTTCTAAAGCTTTAAGACGAAAGCCGCTTTCAAACAATTTCTGGATGTAACCCTTTTCCTCTTTCTAGTCTTAATATCGCCAAGGAGAGCTTTAAACTGTGTTTTTAGGATTTGTGCTTTAAAATCCTCCTTCTCCTGCTTTCCCCAAAAATTGCTTAAAATTGTGTTTTTAGACCTTAAATTCCGAAGAGAGTCATTGAAACGTCTCGATTTCAAAAAATTTATACCCACCTATTTCTATAGCTTATCAACAAACATTTCAGGAAAAAGATCCAAACCACCACTCTTTACCTAAATTTCGAACTAAAGATAGCCTGTGTTTGAAGATTTCAGTTTCTAACATTTTGCGAAGCAAATCCATGTCCCTCCTACCCCCTCCCCATTACGTCTCCAGTGGTAATCTAAAAGCACGATTTCAAACTTAAAGTCAGAAAGGGGGTGTTCAGTTCCTCATCCCTTTCTCTAAACTTCCCACATAGCTTGAAATTTTGTTTTCAGCTATATTATAGGACGATCTCTCAAACCCTTTCTTCCCAAAGATAGCCTGAAATTTACTTCAGTTTTGAACACAATTTCAGGAAAGAACCCCCAAGCCCTTTCCTCTATTGTAATCAAAAAGCCTAAATTTGCTTTTTTTTTTTAGACTTGAACAGCTGAAAGTTTTAGGAAGGATACCTAAAATGTAAAAAAATATTTTTTTGAAAAAAAAAAAAAATCTGTTATACGTTCTCCTAACACTACCAAACATTGCCTAAAATTATAATTTTTAGGTCAGTTTTGAAAATTTGCTGACCCATCTGAGCTTTTTTTCCTAACACTAAGAAAGATTAATTAAAATTGCGTTTTTAAGACCTCAAGAGAAATTTCTGGAAAGCATGCAGCGACACCTAGACGGGCCAACGGGCACACATGTGACGTGACATGTGGAGTTATAAAGTAGTGAGTGTTTTGAATCTTTGTCAATTTAAAGGCTCCTGCCGTCTCCAAATGACGCAAGAAGCCCCTAGGGCTCGACCGATGGCATTTTTTGGCCGATGGGCCGATGCCGATTGTTGGCCGATTGTTCAAAGATGGCCGATGGCCGATGGCCGATTGTTTTCCTTCAAATGGCCGATTGCCGATGGCCGATGGCCGATGCTTTTGGCCGATGGCAAAAAAAAAAAAGAAAAAAAAATCTAACAGAAATAAATTGATAAGATTGTCAAGGATTTAAAGGATCATTGATTCATTTCACTTTACTTCCTTTCTAGGAATAAGGAATTGTAATCAGCCCCCCCCCCCCAAAAAAAAATCAGAAGATTTCGACCTAAATTTTTATTTTACTATCATTCAATTTAAACTTTACAAGTTTTTTCAGCGCATATGTACCTAAGAACATATAGATGACCGAAATATCCATTTTGAACGCGTCCTTAGTTAATTATCGCAAATTCTCTTGTGATGTCTTCATGCGCGTAAACTTACGTTACACAAAAACGTTATGAAATAGAAAGTTGAAAACTCATACGTAAGTAGTATGATATAAAAGTTCGAGGACAAGTTGTATAAAAATATCGTGAATAGTTCACATTACCGAAGTACATCTACAGTGGCTTCCAAAAGTGTTCGTACACTTTGAAATTTTGTAGTAAAACCAAAATAACGCAAAACTGAATTCGAATATGAAGACCATTTTTTTTACACTATTCCTATGCCATTCTGAATAAAACCCAGTAGTTTTTCTCTAAATATTGCCAAATTTTATTTTTGAAATTTGTCAAAAAACGATGAGACAGAGAAAAAATACGCCACAAAAGTCATCGTACACTGAAATCTTTTCGAATAAATTCATGATTAAAATTGTTATATGTGGTTTTTTTTATTGTTTTTACTTTGTAATGAAACTGTAAAGTCAATTGCCTTTAATTTTTTGTTTATTTATTCCCTAAGCTTCTGCTTATTATTTTTAAATGGCAGGTATGCGCAGAAAACAACAAACACGATTCGAAATTTGATTTTTTTCCCTCACAGTAGCCATAAATTGGTTTGAAATGTCTCTAAATTAGTTAATTTATACCATTCTATAGTGAAGTGCTTGATAAAATGCTTTAAAGACAAGAATCGGATCGAAAACAAGGTAACAAAAGGTCAACTGGCAAAGTTAACAAAGCGTGATCGGAGGTTTACAGTTAAAAAAAATATGAAAAATACACATTTGAGCGCTGAAAAAAGTTTCTGCAGAATTGAATGAAACATTTTACGTTTAATTTTCACCTAAAATTGTTCGCCAAGTTCTCTGATTAGCTGGATTAAAGGGGACCCCTTCCCGCAGAAAATTTCTTGTTCGCGCGAAAAACAGTAAACTTACGCTTTCCGTCGTAAAATAAATGATAAATAAGCTCAAAACGTTTTGAAACAACGTCTTACTTATAGATGAAAATAAATTCAATATTTTGGGTTAAAATAGTGCATAATTGTCAACAGAAGAAAAAATGAGGAATTTAATCTTAAGAGCTTAACTGGATCAGTTAATCAGGACGGTGAAGGTGTTTTTTGTGTGAGGGTGCATAATAGCATCAGGACTTGCAAATTTGGAATTTTTTGATGAAATAATGAATCATGCTGTTCACTTAAATATTTCAAAAAACAATTTTAAACTATTAGCCCAGAATTTGGTTTTCAGAAACAACTTTGTTTTTTATCAAGTTAACGATAAGAAGCACACATTCGAGTTTGGTGCCTCAAAATTAGTCCTTAAGCTTAGAAATTTCTCCTCAATCGCCAGATTTAAACTTAATGGAACATATTTGGAGATGTGTGGTGACTAGATTACGAAAATACACCATTGAAACGAAAAGCGAACTAGAAACAGTAAGACTCGTAGTGCGGCTGAACACTTACTCAGAAATTGCACAAAAAAAGACAGAAAAAAACAATGAAATCTCTTCTCAGACGTTTAAAAGCTGTTATTGTTACTGCATGATATTCTACTAATCAAAAGTTAGATTATGTTACTAATTTTTTGATATTTTTTCCGAAGTGTACGAAGACTTCTGTAAAATAAAATTTCCAGCCCTTTTTGGTTTTTGATTTTTAAAAAATTAAGTTTTCATGTTTTATTAAAAATTTTCGTGCAGTTTTGTTAAAAATAGATCATAGATCTTATAATTAAATACCTATTCCGAAATATTAATTCTAACCAATGCCATAGGGGCCTATTTCATTGAAAGTCGTGGTTGTACGAACACTTTTGGGAGCCACTGTATCTACAAAATAGTCACCTTGAACAAATATCCACTTCTGCCTTCTGCAAACGTTCGTATAGCTTTTAGAAGGACTCCTGGACATTTGTCGCAACCTCCCGTAAAGCCTCTTGCGCTGCTGCTTCAACTTCGTCGTGGGGAAGAAGGCGACTTTCTTGTTGAGGATGCACGGTTCGATTGGTCAATACTCTGATATGACAAGCAAATAACATAACATTTCGTCGGACTTAGCTCCGTGTGATGTTTACCTGTTCCCAGCTAAAAAAAAAAAAAACATTTACATGGACACCGCTTTCTTCCGTCAGGAGAAGATGAAGCTGCATCACAGAAGGTAGCGAAAAATTGCTTCCAGGAGTGTTTCCAAAAGTTATATGAACACTGGCAGAAGTACATAGTCCCTCAAAATGACCTTTTGAAGGTAGATGTGCTTCGGTAATATGAACTATTCTGGGTAAGGTTTTATACAACTTGTTCCCCGAACTTTTGGATCGTACTACGTACAATCTGTATAGGGTGTAGTAATGCTTCTACTTTTTTGTGTGCTGTATGATGGAAGACAAAGAACAACAGCCAAAAAAAAAAAAAAAAAAAGGAAGAAAAACAAAGATACTGTTTAATAACCAATTGATTTTTTTTTAAATTGAACACATAACAAAGACTTCAGTAATATTGTAATATTGTATGATTTAGGTAAACTAAACATAGTTAAAAAACAGTAAATTATGTTATTTTATCATTCAAAAAAAAAAAAAAGAATAAAACTATGAAACCGTCAACAAATTACGCAATTAAAGTGGAAAGATTGCACGTCGACATTTTTTAATCATCAAATTAAACAAAAAACATAACATATAAATTACAATATTAAATCATAATAGGAATATTTTTATACTTATTTAAAATTTATGAATAGAAAAGTTTGCATTTTGCATAAATGTATAACAATGACATAAGTTTTGCGGAAAAAAGAAATAGCCATGAAAAGAGCGAGGTTCTTAAAACGCAGCTACAATAAACAAACTCAATATTTACACCAAGTTAATAACTGAATACATATACTACTTGATCTGATGTTTGCACACGTAATATTGAGCAATTTTATTGTTTAATCTTTTATGCAGCACTACAAACAAATTCAAATTAAATTTTTCAATTTAACAATAATTTTATGAAATTTAAAAAATGGCATAGTAGAAAATCCTTGAAACTTTTCTATAACATATTATTAAACATATGATGAAAACGAAAATAACTTATTCTTTGATTTTATATAAAGACATAAAAATAGTTACTTACAACAGAAAAAAAAAATCGATCGCTATTAATGATGCAAAAAAGATGGTGCATTACAAAATATAGATGAAATAAGTATAAGAAATACGCAAGATGACATTTCTTGACCAAAATGAATAACCGCTAATTATTTAAGAAATGCTTGAAACGACGAGGATGGGTTAGGGGGGTCACCCTCTGTTTTTGGAGTAACTCACAACGTTAAACTTCGGCCGCAACTTCGACTTAATTTTTCAGTACAGAACCGCTACCACCAACGTCTCGGAAGAGTTTCTGAATCTACTTCAGCACTTCCGAAGAAAAAATTCAAAAGTCCCTGTTTTCCGAGCTATGCCACCATTCAAAACGTCTTTAATCAATTTCTTACATGAATGCTCTAAATTCTTCCTAAACAATAGGTAAAGCTTGAAAAAAAATCTCTAATTTTATGAATGGTGTTAGTTTTAAACAAGTCAGAAGTACAACTTGTTTAATTTCAGAAATTGATTGAGTGGGAGGAGGGGCACGCAAGTGTTCTCGGAAATACAAAAAATAGTCGGAAAAAAATAGAATTCAAAATAATCATAAATATTGAGCAGAAAAACCCTTTTAAAACTTGCACCCGAGTTTGTTTTGACGTGCATTGACGGATTTAAAATATAGCGAATGTTGCAATTGCGCGAGAGGTCCCATATACATAGGGGCACCGTAGGAGTTACAAAAATGCTTATGATAAATGTTTTACAACTTCTGTGATAGAGAAATAGGGCCCCAAAATATATTTCGATGGGCCCCAAACATGCAGCTCCGCCGAGGCGATACAGAAAAGACTGCATTACTGTGGTTCATATTACAAATATCGAAAAATTAAAAATTACCGTCGGTTCAACGGGAATCTAACAAAATGAAACAAAACCGGTTTCTGCATCTCATATTTGTTTTCATGGTCTCCAGTTCTGCAATATATCACTAAATGATCGTCAGTCTGAGACGCTATATTAATTTTGCTTTGAAATAAGTAATTAATAGCCACAAAAAATCGGTTAATAAGCTTTTTAGAACACCCGATCGAAAACAAAAAGCGAAGTGCACAACTGGAACATGCGCACATCCCACATGCGAAAATTTAGCCTTCTACAGCTTACCATTTTTAAGTTTTGACTTATGAGAGATACATACATACATCCAGCAGCAAGAAACAACGCAATAATTAACTTGTTTGGTACCTGAGTGCAGTATTGAAAACTCTTTCAGGGGTGACTATAGAAATTCATACTGAAGTTTAAGTAAACAATTTTGTTTGAAAACAATAATTCCCTTTACTTTGTATTAAAATGTAAAACAACAAAAGTCCTTTTTTTTTTTTCAAAAACATCAGCCAATTCCATCGGCTTTTCGATGTTTTTAAGGCCGATGGGCCGATGTTTCCTGCAAGTTAGCATCGGCCGCCGATGCCCGATGCCGATGGCTAAATCGTTGAACCATCGGCGCCGATGCATCGGCCAGGCCGATGCATCGGTCGAGTCCTATAAACTAGAGCTCAAACCTAAAACTAAAAGCAGCGGGTTTCGCCTCGACTAATTAGGAGAACAAGTTCCGATAATTAGCCATCCACGGGACAGTACCTGCCTATAATAAAATTGTCTTACCTTTAAATCCATGTAACAAAGCCGATTCCATTGTTCAACCTGATAAAATTCCATTCCAGTTGTCAACATAACAATAAAATAAAGATAAAAACATATCCAGAGGATACCGATTCGTCTGTTTCCCACGTGCAAAAATTCATCCACCCCGGTGATTCATAAAAAATGGTTTGTCACGGTTGTATCATATATTTACACAGTTAAACAGTTTCAAAAGAAGCGAAATGCTCATCGAAGGCTATACTTAAGCAAATGTTTTCAACTAGATTTTTTAGGGAAGTTATTATTAAAAGTTTTTGAATACTGAAATTTCTTGCTTAAATGCAGAAATGGTATTGCAAATTCTTTTTATTCTGATAGCTTGCGAAACAATGATGCCAATAAAAATCTTTTTACTTAAACAGGAGGAAAAATCCTGTAAGCTGTTAACTGTGAAATTAAATTCGCGTCTTTTATCATAGATTGTAGTGGAACAATTTGAGTCAATTTGTATGTTGATATCCAGGAAATTAAAGCTATTTTGATTAGAACTAGTCTTCTTGAGCGTTAATGAACTATGATAAATAGTTTTGCTAAGTTCATAAAAATTAGGAAAATTTATACACAAAAGGTCATCAATGTATCTGCAACAAAGAGGTGTAGAGGAAGGATTGTCAATTAAATATTTTCTCTCATAATATAAAAGAAAAAGGTTGGCCAATGTAGAGCTAAAATTAGCTCCCATTGCAATGCCATTAATTTGTAGAAAACATAAATTACCATTTTTGAAAAAATTATTGAAAATACAAAATTTAAAAAGACCAAGAAAAAACAATTCATTAAAATCAAGGGAATCCTTGACTGAATTAAAAAGTTCTGACACAGAGGAAAAAAGTTCAATGAGTGGGATATTGGTGAAGAGGTTTTCAAAATCAAAAGTTTCTAAGTTATTTATATCAAGCATATTAAGTAAATTGATCAATTCAACACTATTATTAACAATCCAAAACCAATTCATTTGTGGAAGTTTAAGTTGTTCTAGAATTATATATATATATATATATATATATATATATATATATATATATATATATATATATATATATATATATATATATATATATATATATATATATATATATATATATATTATAAAATGCATGTGGCAAGTAGTACCTTGTCATACGTAATAAACGCAAAAAGGAATTACACTATTTTACGAGTGTGTGTGTTTGTAGAAGCTTATTTATCTTTTATTTAAAACACCGGGACACAATTTTCGCGTTAAAAAAGGGTAAACAATAATCATCTAATGATTGACAGTCCATGTTCGGTAACTACAAATCTGTTTTCGTCTTGTGGTAAAAGAAAAGTTCAACACGATGAAATCTGCGTGTAAGATCCATGAAAACAGTTCACCTGCCTTTAAAGCACAGTAACAAAAATCAGCGCAACATTCCATGCGCCAGTCAAGCTGAGCCGAAATTTAAAAAATATAAGAGTCGGAGTTGTATTCGGAAATTTTCTCTAAAATTCCACAACTCTACCAGTCTTTGTGGAGTCGGAGTCGGACTAATTTTGGGGTAAAGGAATCTGAGTCGGAGGCTCTAAAATTCCTTAGAGTTGAAACCGTAGGCGGTCATTTTTCTTCGATTCGATCACCTTGAGCGTCCGTCTCAATCGACTACAAATCAAAAGCACTCATTGAATATCTTAAATACTTGCATCAACAAGCTATATGATTGGCAAAGGAAATATGCGTATCCCCTTCACTTGTTGTTTTTCCCTTTAACTCGAACTTTCTATTAATTTATTTATTTTTCAAGTTCACATTCCAATATCTTAAATATAAATTAAACGTCAATCCATCGAGTATATAAGCTATCAAAAGCACTCATTGAATATCTTAAATACTTGCATCAACAAGTTATAAGTTTGGTGAAGAAAATATACATATCCCTTTCACTTGTAGTTTTTGCTTTCAGCTCGAACTTTCTATTTATTTATTTTTGAAGTCCACATTCCTAGCTTAAATATAAATTGAACGTCAATTCAGCGAGTATATAAGCTAGTAAGTTACTATTTTATAGCTACATCCTTCGATTACCAAACTCTGAGTTAATTCAGAATGATCTTAATTTCCAAACAATACTGTATTCATGAATCGAGCTTTATGAACCTTTAATGGTACTTTAATACCACATTAAGGTAATCATATCGGCTTAGCAGCTGTGGCTCAACTAAATGGAACTCAAATTATTCTAGCCCACAAATAAACTTGTTTAAATAGGAAGAGGTATATCTATAGCCATTTGTACGTACAACAGAGTGCATAATCAACAATGTCCATTCAAATCGGTCTTCCGGCAAAACTGGTTTTCAGGAAACTGAAATTTATTTTACAAATCAATGAAGAATCATTGTGTTGGACAGAAATCTTCACTAAGTGTGAGAATCAATTTTGGTTTTACATGGAAAAGTAAAGAGTACGGATAGTTAACAAGTAGGCTTACCATTCTAACTGCAATAAAAATCAGATTTTTTTTTTTTTGTTTTAGTATTTTGTAGACATACTTGCTAACTTTTAAACCATTGTGTTCAGTGCTCGTAAGAAAGTATTTTGACCTTTTACACTCTTTTTTACCAATGTGTTTATAAATCCAAAAAGGTAAACTATTTAGATAACTATGCATTTTTTTTTTAAACTGGGACTCCAACATGCTGCGAAAATAAACCTGCTGCATTATCTTCAAAACGTCCCTTGAAAATGAGTATTACTTAAGTAACCACAAGTTTTTAACTCTGTATTTTCTCACATAATACATCGTGTGACTATAAAGAAAATGTTTAAAAAACGAATACATCATTTATACATAAAAATAATTAGTTATTGTGATAAAACAAACTTTTTTTCTCAATTTCTTTCGTATCTAAATTCTAACTATCAATATTTGTAATATTCAAGTAAACTGTTTCATTGCACTGGTTAAACCTGTTTCATGTCATACATTATTTAAGTCAGATGGGAGGTTGCCCTTCTGGTTTATGCTTAATTTGTCTAGTTTCAGGCTTCATTTTTGTGTCAAGGTATAATTAATACAATATACTTTTACAATAATTAATTAATTATTAATTTGCGAAACTTAATGCATCTTAGTTGCTTTACAACCTTAAATTAACAAATTAACTCCCGAGTTAGTTACAACGAGTTTTCTCGTGACGTCTGTATGTACGAGAACGTATGTATGTGCGTATGTGCGGATGTATGTCGCATAACTCAAGAACGGTATGTCCTAGAAAGTTGAAATTTGGTACGTAGACTCCTAATGGGGGACTAGTTGTGCACTTTCTCTTTTGGTTGCAGGTCGGATGCTCCTAAGGGGGTCTTTTGCCCCTTTTTGGGGTGAAATCATAGTTAATTTCAATGTAAACTCAAGTGGTGTTACAATTTGGCGGACATTTTGCGATATATCGCCAGTCTTTTGGTCGCCAAGTTTTGTCGCCAACTTGGCGACAAATTTGAAGATTTTTTTTTTAAAATCTGGTTTTAATTTGGTCACTGTTGGTGATATTTAGAGAGCAAACTATTGAATCACATTAAAATTACCTATAATGGGAAAATGACATTAAATTGGAGTTAAAGGAAGTCATGTGAGGCACACATCAGCTTGTTTTGTAAGAAAGTGTTTACAACTCCTGTTTAACAAACCTGCTCAATACAAAGATAAACACTGTAATATAGTTCGCTCTTTACTTTTTATGAGTGTAATTACTCTATGAAAAAACATTTTCGTAACAACAGTCTTGTGAACACAATAAATTAGCTTTTATGCAATAGCGACTAAAACAAGCTGGACGTGTCCCGCTTTTCAATATACCTTATTTGACACCACTCCCCGCCCATATTTTGATTAGATGATTCTAACCGTCAATTATACTGATACTTCGTTCATTCAAAATTGCTCTAATAGTGTACAGGTATTACACTATTAGAGCAATTTTGAGATTTAGAGCAATTAGAGCAATTGCTCTAGTAATTTGATTCAACACATATTTCACTGATCTTTTTCTTTTTTTTTTAAAGTTTTATATGATCATAAAACTTATCGTTGTTAGTATTTTCTTGGGTAAGTTTTGTTAACCAAATTTAAGACATTAATAATTCACAACGATTTTCTATCGAAGCATCTACTTTGTTTTTCCTTGCGATTACGTTATATAGGGAGTTCGGAAACTCCTTGACATATTTTAAAACTCCAAAGAAAAACACAAAATTGTCCAACATGCAGTTAGCGCCATATTTTTTAAAAGATTTAAGATTTTTTATGACGCCGTAAAAGTAAAGAAAAGGAAAAAAAAAAGGAGTAAAAGATGTAATTTTATGTAATCGCTGTATCATCAATGTAAGGAAAAAAAAAACACGTGCGGTGTTTAATCATTTTACTACACCTAAACATTTTTCAATTTCAGCCCATGTCCACAAACGGTACACACATTAATCTCTGATAATGGAAGGGACAGGAGTCAATCGTATAACACGGTATTTCTACAAGACGGCTTTAATATTACACGGTACCAAATTTGCGATTATTATAATACGGTTTGGATATTACACGGTACGAAACTTGAATTTAATACTTCATAGTTTTGATGTAACTCAAATGTTATTTTAAAAAAAGATGAAATTTCATTTTTTGTTTAATACATTCTCTTAATGGGTGATAACTATGTTAAGTTTTTACTTTGGTTGCATAAAATTTGGTTTCGCTATAACACGATTTAGATTATTTCTAAATCTCGTATAACACGGTTTCGATATAAAACGGAACACGATTTCGATATAACACGATACATCTTATCCTGATTTTTCTCATGCACATACATAATTAGTATTAAAAAAAAGTAAAAATATTATTTAAAAAAAAATGTTTCGTGTAACACGGTTTCGATACTACACGAAATGAATTAACCGTGTTATATGAGAGACACTCCTGTATTGCATTCTGTTTAATGAAATGATTTAAAACCTCACAGTTTTCTATACTGTGATGATACAACAATTACTTATGAATTAACATTTCTTATTTTTATTATTACTATTTTTTTTTCATATTTTTACGATTTCAAAAAAGTGAACTTGTGAAGTATTGTGGCTCAAACTGCGTATTGTTACGACAATATGTTGATTTTCCAAGAAGTTTCAAAATGCGCGAACGACATTTCGGACACCCTTATAATATTGCAGAGATTTTGTTAGATTAATTAAATTTGCTGAAATACTTCTAGTTATTATGATAAACATGTCTGTATAGCTCGAGCCGAGTGTTTCGTAAATCACGAACAGTATGCCGACGGAAAAAAATGCAGTATCGTCGCCTCAGAGCAACATTAGGATATCTTAGTGTTGATCCTAGAATTAGATGTCTCATTGTAGGTTTAAGGCTACGACATGCACAATAAAATGATTTAAAACAAGATTTAAAGTAACAAGCACGGTTTAATACAATTGTCCTTCGCAAAGGGGCGAAAATAAAAATAACTACAATAATGTAGCCGCACCATAAATAACGCAGCAAAGCTCGTTATATTTAAATTTTATGAATTTGGTTTTCAATAGATCTCGTCTTTTGAAATTGCATAAATCCAAGTGATCCTATTGAAATAAAATCCGGTTAATCAAACATCCCAAGCAAAGGAAATCGAATTTCTTAATAGCCTGCAATAAATTATTTTCTCGATTACCTATCTAACATTCTTGCTACTGCGAATCCATAACGTGTCTGCTAACAATGTCTGATTTATATGATCCCATATTCAAAAGAACTTTTGGAATTCAAAAAGGAATATTTCGCCGATGGAAAACTCGAATATTTCACAATGAGAATGTGAAATATGAATTGAATAGCTTTCAACGCAATAATTACTCCAAACTCAATAAATTATTTATGAGGAACGGAATATTTTTAAGGAATATAAATTAATACCATTCATTGTAATTAGTTTAATGTAATTAGGAAACCAGTTATTTGTTTGTATGCGGTTAATGCAATAACACAATTTGAACTTTTACTTTGTATTTAATATCCTTTTTGACTGTTTTTCAAGGGTAAAAAGCCACTTTCATCAATTCAAGTTAAATGAATAAGTTATTTGTGAAAAAAAGAAAAAAAATACAGAATCGCACTTTCGATTAAAATTTAAAAAAGTAAGTAAATCTTAACTAAAGTACTTTGTAAAATATATTCCACTATAATATTGAAATCTGTTCGCGTCCGTCTGTCTGAAGATCGATCTTCTCGAGAACCGCTGCGAATCGAGAGTCAAACGAGATACCGATCAATTCGAAATTTTCCAAAGAAAACAATAGGACCAATCTCGTAATTGTGCGACTTTAATTAGCGGAGATATTAATTAAAACGTTAATTAACATAACGTTATTCAAGAATTTTTATTTCTTTCCTGTTGCCATTTTGCATATGGGTTAGCAAGTAAAATTCTAATAATTCTTTTAAAAGCGATTTTTTGGCTGCTGTCCAAATCTTAAAACAACGTTTCCATCTAGAATTTCATTTTAAATTAGCTTAAAATTGGTTGCACTATTCGGACACAGCCTTTATTTTATCGTCTGTCTTTTTTTTTTTAATTTTTACATTCAACGTTCTTAACTTTTTTCAGTATAAGAAAGTTGTTTCTTTAGCTATGTTTATTGATTGTAGTGTAAGTTTATCATTCACTGGCCTCATATTTTGGTACATTTAGGATGTGTGACTAATTATGTTTTTTTTTTGTTGGACCTTTTCCCGTTAGATGGGTGAGTTTTCGAATTGTAATAACTCTCTTTTTCCTTCCTGTTTCTATTTTTGAAATAAAGTTTGTATCGTTAAAAGAACATGTTAAATTAAGATCGTTTGAATTTCTTTAAGTGAAACAGAGTTGAACAAAAAAAAAAAAAAATTGTTTTTAAAGATTTCAACTAAAGCTAATTTGGAATCTGATGACTTGGTATTAAATTAATGCTTATCGGTATTTATTTAGTTTTGGTGCTTTAGTTTCACGTAATCAACCAAAAAGTGTGTGTCATTTTATGTAAAAAGCTGATTGTAATTGTAAATAAATATTTCAGATATAGTCTATCCTTATATATTATTTCTGTAGCCTGTTTTTGGTTTCTACGCCAGATTTTCCTCAATTCTTGATCGATTTCTTTGATTTACACCTTATTTTAAAGCTTATGGTGCGGGCTACTGACGAAAAATAGACCCACGGTCTAAAAATTGTTTTTTTCAGCCGAAAAACCTGTTTTAAAGAACCAGAATGAGGTTTTCGGTTAAACTTATAACTTTAACTTGCACTATGACCGACAGAGCTGAATAGCTTGATCGGCAGAGCGTTCTCCTCGTAACCAGGAGAATAAGTGTTCGGACCCACGTCCGGACAATCTGCATCAAAAAAATTTGAGAAATATCGCGCTTTGCATGAACACTTAATTAAGTGAATAACAAATGCGAGGGAACAGAATAAATGAGAAGGAAACGCTCCTTGCTGTTATGATAACTTGATGTGATTTTGTGCTAAATTACTTCTGAATTGTATGTTTTTTTTCTTTTTTAAAGCTTTGGCTTTGGTAAGAAAATTAAAGCATAATGTAAGCGAAAATATAAGTAACAGGTTTTATAATTTTTCTTCTTTTTGCAAAAAAAAAAAAAAAAAAAAAAGCTTATCACATTTTTACTACATTCGATAAGCTACGCTTAAAATAGAGCATAGTTCAATTTATTTTGTATTTTAATCGTGCTGTTAAATGATGAACACGTGCTGCCATCTAAGTCATAACGGTTCAAGCAGCCTGCGGTAACAAATTGTAAAAATTTTCAAAAATAAAAACATTTCTCTTCAATATCTTATCTTATATATTATTCCCTTCTCATTTTAAAACTTATCAGGCTGGCTAATGATGAAAAATAGACTTACGATCGAAAAATCAAGTTTTCGAAAACACCCCTTGCTGTTTGAAAACCTTGATGCAGCCTGTAGTTCTTATGCATTTTTTTTTTTTTTTTGCAAAGTTCTTATGCAGTTTTTCAATTTTTTACGTCGCTTTCGGCAAAAAATAGCCTGTGTGCGTGTGTTCATATTTTTATAAAGCTTAAAAGCACTGAAATTAGTTGTTTTGTTAAATTGATAAGTTTTTTTCGGTAGAGCGTTCGGCTATAAACTATCTGAACTTCGGGCAAGCTTGGAATCTCCGACATAATATGAAATTTATATTAGTATTACGCATTACATGTACTCATAACATACACACGTAATAAAATAAATGCAGTGGGAATGCTACTTAGTGTTTCGATTCCTTTATGCAGGCTACAGTTATCATTCAGATAAGTTGACTGTTAATCGAAGGGTGTTCTTCCTTTTTTTTAAGCTCTGACTACATCCAGATCACTCAGCATAATATAAGTATAAAAAAATATTAGATTTACCTAAAGGAAATCCTTTTTGTGCAGAAAAACATTTTCATTGTATGCTGAAATGTAGATGTTTGTAATAGCAGTGTTCAACCTTTTGTACAAATGAAAAAATACTACGCCAAATTAAAACTACGAGTTTCACCCAGTAAACCTTTAATTTTTTATTCGCGCAAATACGATATAAAGCATTAAAATTATTATCAACTTCATTAGCAAGAAATCATTTTCTACTCCTCTGCTTTCTGCTGAAAAAAAAAAAAAAAAAAAAAAAAACATTTTGTCTACGTTTGAAAAATTACACTTAAAAAACGAACTCAGTTCAACTGGTTTTGGCTTTGAATTTTAAGTGTTCGATTAAAAGAGAAACATGTGCGGGCATTTAAGCCGTAACGGTTGAAGCAATCTTCTTTGTGAAATAGTTCAATATTCAAAGATAAAAACACTTATTTTCAATCTAAATTATTACTTCTTTAGAATGCTTATTTCAATCGCTACGTGAGATTTTCGTCATTCTTTAATCAAATTCCATGCTTTACGAAAATTTTAAATCGTATCATGCTGGTTAATGACAAAATATAGAAGCATGATCTTATTTTTTTTTTTCGGCAAAAAGCTTTTTTGCTGTTTTTTACTACGCATTCCTTCAATGAATAGCTTTCGAAAAGGAAGGTGCAATTGCTAGGTTTGTTGGGGTGTCGGGCTGTTAGTCAGAATGGCGCCAATTCGAATACGTGCCAATAAATATCTCTTTAATGTTTCTTTTTTTCCCGTCAGATGCTGACATGTGCAGGACTGTATTTGCCACAACCTGTTTTTCCACATGCACAATTATTGTTTTTTCACGAGTCACCACTCAGCCACACTTTTAATGACATTTATGTTTGCATTGAAAATATGTACGATTAAAAGGGGATCTATGATCAAATTATCACAACGTTGTATTTAACGAGGATTTGTTACTGATGTCTTTAAATTACATGCCTTCTCTTCTGCGCTTACTCTTTTTTCGGTTGTTCGTCATAATGTTCTTCCTTTGAAATTCTTAAAGAGCGAAATGCCTTATGAAACGATTTGAAGCACAGTGCGGTGTTCCGCACGGGTCGACTAGTCAGATGTAATTCATTTTAATGTGAGCACAGATTATAGTTGATAATACATATATTTTTATCTTTTGTGATAATTGAAAATGCTCATAACTTGTATCATTGATAACTATGATTAACATTAAGGAGATTTTTGCCAAAAATATGCTCTATGGTGTTTTGCAAACCTAGCATTACGCGTATTTATTTACTCCTTAGCGCTTTGGAAACTAATGTCAGAATAATACAAAAACATCAATTGGACATCTCTTTCATTTTTTAAGTAGCCCGTGCAACGCCGGGCACGCAGCTAGTCAAAATATTAAAAAGTATTACTTTCAAATATTACTTTCTTCTTCCATTTAAAATGAAGTGTCCATTAAGTAAAAAATTTCTGATTGCTAATCTTCCGCCGTTTAAAAAATTTCCCAAATAGTCAATCCCGCTTATTAGAATATCGGTTAAAAGAATATCCTGCTTAATATAATACATTTTTAATGTACCAAACCGTTGTTGCCTAATATGTTAATTCCGATTAATGGAAAATCTTTTTAGAATACTTAACCGAGAAAAACTGGCTATTCTACTAAGCGGGCTCGACTGTATTAATATTTATTTCAATTTCATCATATTTTTCATGTATATACAGTGGTGGTAAAAAACGAATCACCCGCGCCGCATAGGAATCCCGAATACATTCAACACACAGTCCAAAACCCAGATGATTTGGGGATGTATTTCTGATCAAGGAGTTGGTGGGTTTCACTTTGTGCAAGGAACAGTAAACGCTCAGGTGTATATTGGCATTTTGGAGGAGAAATTGCTTCCTACTACCCGGGATCACTTTACTTCAGTTCCAAACGTCATTTTCCAAGATGATTCTGATCCGTGCCATAGGGCAAAACTGGTGAGTAACAATTTAAAAACCTTTATACTGCCATTAGACTTAAATGAGGTTGAGTGATTTTTTTTCTCTAAACTCACACGCAAGTTCAGAAATGGAAAAGTGAGCATGGGGTCAGCAGTTTGCCTTGGCCTGGAAACAGCAGCAATCTACGTAAACAATTATTGGATTCCTACTGTTTAATGTTTATTTCATAAGTTTTGCTGAATTTTACATATATCGTTAATCAGTTGACCAAAACACACATAATCCCATTGTTGTAAAAATGCGAAGTTGATGCATTTTTTTTTTTT
Source organism: Uloborus diversus (assembly GCF_026930045.1). Classification (NCBI taxonomy): domain Eukaryota; kingdom Metazoa; phylum Arthropoda; class Arachnida; order Araneae; family Uloboridae; genus Uloborus; species Uloborus diversus. The sequence continues at coordinate 44,282 of NW_026558920.1, forward strand.
TTTTTTACCAGCACTGTATTTCTCCTACTGTTCTTGCTCAGTCTCTTTTGAGTTTGACAAAACTAATTGCGCTACGCAGATATGGTAACTTAATGTGAATAAAAAATGCTATAAATGAGACAAACCTGACCCTATGTCAGTGGAGTAATGATATGAATACTATTTGCGTAGTCTTCACAATGTATCCGGGTTACGTTTGCCGAGACTTACCTTATTACTATATTCTTACATAATCCTTTACGTGAGAAATTTCTTACTTCGTAACTTTGAAATTTAAAAAAAAAATCTATTATTTTATGTCACATATATGATTATTTTGTATAAGAGTCGTGTACTAATTGGTTGGGGCAGTAAAATGCATAGAGATGAAAGTGAATTTATTTGAGTTTCGAGAGTCGTCTGTAAAAGAGCACCTGGAGCTACTCGTACTATGTCCTGACCCAAAATAGATGAGATGTTCCGCTAGCATTTGTATTAGTTTCCTTCAAGTTTTATTATCATTTTTTTTTACTGAGAGGGTGGTGTAGTGATTGCCCCCAACGGCCCGGCTTTGAGTCTGATTCCAGTCGGTTGAATTCCTAGATATATAAAATCGACAGTGTCCATGTCGTATGATTATTCGACATGTAAACAATGCCTCGAGTATTCGTTTGACTTGGATTGCTCATGGTAAAATTAAATTCCATGCGTGGTTTCGCATCAAAGAAAGCACAGATGCCTGGGTCTAAATATCGTGGTAACAGCATCCACCGATAGTGGTGCCACGTAAAAGAATGGAGGCTACATAAGGGAGTGTAGTTTTTTTGTGAAAACCTTTGTGTGTACCTTTTAGGAAAATGAATAAACGTAAAAACGGGCAACGATGACCGCTATCTACTGGAGTAAAGGTTTAATCCATTGGAGTTAGGGTTAAACTACCAAATTTAACTTAAACTACGAAAATATCACCAAACAGGCAATTGCTGCGTTCAAATGTACATAGAAGCAAATTTTCACCCGTCATACTATGACGGGCGACTTTCTAGTAATAATGACAATAAAATAAAAAATAATAATAATTAATTAAAAAATTAATTTTGGTTATTTCACCCATTTCGTACCTGGTTGCTTCAATTGTGAACTGAAAGCAATGTAAAGATGAAATCTAAAAACAAACTGACGAGTATTATAACTGACGAGTAGTAAACAAACTGACGAGTGATAAAAGAAAATTCACTTTACGTTTGTAGAATTTCTTTCAGGGTTTTCGGTAATCGTCTATTCAGTCTGAAACGCATATCCCCCCCCCCCACATGAACAAAGGAATTCTTACAACTCTAAAACACGTGTCTGTAATTCGCATTAACATTTGAGCATTTTCAACATTTTCTCTCAAAAGTAAACAATTCATAGGTAATTTAGATACATTTACTAAGCGCTTATATATTTTCATTCCTCCACTGATCAAATAACATTAAAAACAGTCTGAATGTAGTATGCAACTACAAAGACAAATCCCAAAATAAAAATGAAAAAAAAAAAAAAAAAAAAAAAAACAAGTATTTTACCTCACAATTTCTTCTTGCTACTTTTTAAATGCTATTTCAAAATATTTTTTAGATTGTAAACAGCGTCTCATCTCATTATACTTGACAGAAGCCTAGAAAATAGTACAAATTGTTTCTCCATCTTCTAGGTTTCATCTCGTAACATGTCGTGACCCGCTCGAAAACTCTTTGTACTATTCTCAGTTTCCACTCCCAGTTTTGGAAGTAATTTTCTGTATATGAGCGACCGTTTTGTTGTTTGACATTCAATGACCGTTCCGTAATGTCGATTTCAAAGGCGGGAAAATGAAAGAAAGATTTCTAGAAGGAAATTTCAAAAAAGAAACTTAAGCATCAAAGGTAGGAAATGAAACTGAGAAATATCAATTTGTAAAAATGTTCTTTTTTGTCCTGGAAACAACAGAAATCGTTTCTCTGTTGTTTGAAAGGAAAACGGAAGCGAAAACTCATTTAATAGCCTTTTTCTTTTTCGTATTTTTAAATTGATGATTTTTTTTCTTTCTGCAGTGTTTTTGGCTTGTTATAAAAGTTTTCATTATGTTTTTAATGTTTCAATATAGCTCAAAAAATAAAATTAAAGCAAGAGATAATAAACTACTATAGATGTACGTTTAGCACGTAGAGTTGACCAAATTATCAATAAGTAATGCTTCAAATATTGTAGTTGGAGTTTTAAAAAAATAGGAGCATTTTGTGTTTTCTTTTCTAAGCTCTTTCAGGTGAATTACAAATTTTCTTTCATTAAAAACCAGATTTGAGCAGGTTCATAATTGTTCTCAAGTTTATTTTATGTCGAATGGGAGGGGGGGGGGGGGTGCGGAGAAGAAAAGCGTATGAAGGTAACGTAACTTACTAAAATATACAAATAGTGTTCTTTTTATTTTTCACTCGTTTATGTATTATTATTACGAAAATACTAAAAAACATTATTCTTGGATATATGGAGAAGCAGATTAAAACCAGATTCCTTCATCTCAGGCTGGTATTCTAAAGATAAGTGCAATTAAAAAACCTACCTATAAAACCACTATTGTAAGTTACCAATTTAAAACGTTTTTGTTTACTTTATGTTTTATATATGTGTCAAAACACTATTAGATATAGAGCACCAGTGGTACTCGTATTGGTGTAAACCATCTTTGAGGAACGGTGATTTCTTAAAGGACTTTTAAGTGTCTAGTGTCATTTCATATAATCAGTTGGAAATATCCAAGGCAACTCCTATCAGGAATATATATGAAGGACAAAAATATCTATATAAGAACCAAGTACGTTTTGGTGGAATAGCAATGAAATTACTGCTATGGTCACGATATAGGTCTTACTTCCTTTAAAACTTACAATCTTTGGAATTATTATTATGTGTTTCTTTAATAATAATAATAAAAATAATGAATATATAAAAATTGGAATCTAAAAGTAAAAGGTTTTTTCTTCAGTTCAGTTCAAATATTTTTATTCTATGTAATTGAAATATCTGAACAATATTGAATAAGAATAAAAAAGAGAGTTGTCTGTATGAAACGGTTGTTCATTTCAAGAACAGATAATAGTTTTAATACACACTACTTCATGCAAACAATTTTTAAAGCCATTTCATATATACTTAACATTTCATATACTACACTTAATTCACGAAAACCAAAAATTTATCCACAGTATTTTGAAATTCGGTTTTGCGAATATTCTTTAGCACCTGTATCACGCCATTTAAATGCCAGAAACACCACTGTAAGTTTCCCATTTCAATGCAGTTTTAAGTCTCCGGAGCAGACATTAGAGTTGTGTCGTCGATCACCCACCTAATTCACCTGATCTATCATTGTGTGACCATTTTGTGTTTCCGAAACTGAAAACTTCAAAGAAAGATTTTTTTTTTTGATGATGTTCCAACCATTCAAGCAGCCATGACAAAGGTGCTAAATGCTAAAGGACATCCACCAAACCAAATTTTCAAAGTCGGTGGATAAATCAGTTGAACGTTCAAAACATTTTATTGAGTAAAATCGATCATATTTTGCATAAATATTAGCTTTGAAGATGCTAATTTTTTTTCTGTCACTAAAAAGTTCTTTTCCTTTCAGATCTTCGTGTGTAAAAGTGCAAAAACTATTAAGCTATGCGTACGAATGGAATAATTAAGGCTGTTATAATTGTTTTAAAAAATTTTGTTTGGATTTCAATCAAACATTTGTAGGGTCTATCGGTTAAAACCTAATCAGCATAGATACAAATTTTTCTCATACATTTTCGCGCTTATTCAAAGTATAAAACAGAACATAAAATTACTCTTAATGACTTAATTTATATAGTTACAGAGAAATTACCAACATTCATGCAATATCGTCTGAATCCGAGTGCTCATCGGGTATTTCGCTACAGGCAATTTATAAACCATAAGTTGTAATCTAAGATTGGCTCAGAACATAGTACCAATTTGAAATTCAAATCCCAATCTGGTGTCGCTGAATACGTAATTGCATTACAAATGCTTCACGATCAATTTGGCCTGCAATAGTAGTTGCTGTAAGAATAATTGTCAGTTCTACAACATGGAGTTATCAGTGGTTCGGTTTTGTGTTTAATTTTAGGTGTTACAGTTTTTTAGGTTTACAGTCATTAAAAAGGTAAAGTATGTATAGGAAAATAATCGATTATTTCAGAAACCTGTCAAATGCCATTATAATTTTCGGAAACACATTATAACATCATATTTAATTGTTCATGGAGCCATATATAGGGAACCATCATCATGGAGCCATCATCATATTCAATTTTTCAACACTCAGTTTCATTTAAAAAAATACCTAAAAGTGGATTACGAATAATGTAATCTTTTTTCAAAAATTTAATATCGAAACATTATATAAGTTAGAACATAGCGCTTTACTAGTTTCTGAAATAAACATTTCAATAATGTGCATTAAAAGAAAAAAATAACAATAACTACGCAAACACCTATTGTACCAAGCAAAATTAGAGTACGTAAACGTTATATACAGTTTAATGTATTCCTTTATTTAAATTCAATTTTACACTTTTAGAATTGTTTTGAAATTTACTATGCCCATCTAAATTATAAGAAAGTTCAATCTTTCCAATAGTTTTCAAATAATAATTACACTAAAAGTATTACAGAATCATGTTACGTGTACAAAGAAACACTTGATTTACTTTAGTACAACAGCACCTATTATTACAACGTAACTATTGATAATAGAAACCATTTTTCAGTTTTAAATCTTCAATAACCAAAACTTCGGATTAACAGTTCTGAAAGGAAACTAATTACGAACGCATTAAATTTCCGGCAGATTTTATTGTTCAACATAAAAGGTATTTTAATCTTTCGAAAAAGAAAGTAACACTGCGGCGTAAGAGAGGGAAAATGCGTTTTATTCTTCGCTTTTGAAAGCCTCGTTATCTCTTCTTAAATTTTAAATGACATTAAAATAAGAAACGCTTATCCTCATTGTTTACTTAATAATTAGAAGAAAGACCGAGCTTAACAACACCCTTTCTTCCATGATTAAGAAATATAATGATTCAATCTTGGTGATACAAAAGACCATTTGGAGCAGAACTTTACAAAAGATGAATTATCAAGCAGAGGAGAAATACTTTTTAATCGTACTACAATCCATCTTTTCCTTATTATTTTTTCTTTTAAAAAACTTATTACAAAACTTAATAATTATTTATTTTAAAAAATTAAGTTAAACTCTCTTTCTTAAGTCAAACTCTCTTGCCATAAAATCTCACGAAGGTAGATTTAGTTGTTGCTTTAAAAGCTAGGCAAAATAAACTTTTTCACCTTGATCACTATTTAAAAATTCTACAAACAATATCCAGTAAACATAATGTACAAAAGTTTTTTTTCGAATTACAGCATTTCAGAGTAAAACCGTTAAACGTAATATTTTGCAAAAACTTTGATTTTCTTTAATGATATGGAAGGTATGCTTATGTTAAGTCAGCGTTCCACCTACTACCTTAAGTGCAAGTCCTGAGCTTTTTTTTTCATTTAACTTGTTTAACAGTTCCTCTGTAGCGAATTCTTTGTGGCGTTATTGGTTAGAGAGTTTGACGGTTAACTGAAAATTCGGTAGTTTAAAGAAGCCCGGGACAGTGCTTAATACAGATAGTCGAGAGATTGGCAGATATATTTCATTTGCATTAATTGATCAGCTTAAATTGTTGAAGTTCATTTATTTCACTGTATTGAAGAAAAATGATTTATATTTTTCGTTTCAGTTTTAAGTCAACATTATAAGCTTAGGTTATTGAGTAAAAGCACAGCTTCTGTTTTACCAGTTCCACGACCGCGGTATTTTTTATGTTTTTAGACGTTTACTGTTGACGCATGTTTGAAATTAATATATATATATATATATATATATATATATATATATATATATATATATATATATATATATATATATATATATATATATATATATATATATATTCCAGGGGGATTTACCTGATTCCTACCTTTTCTCATATCGTTTCCTATGTTGTCAGTATAGAAGTCTAATAATAAATTAATCATTAGTGTCCTTCTCTGAAGGCGCATAAAAATGTGTCAGTGTTAGCCTTATTTTAAGTTTCACAATATTCTTTTTTTATAAGTTTAAAACTTGATTTAGGAATTTAAGGTATCTGAATGCGTTAAAATCGACATTTTCGATGAAATATTCGTAATTGTTTTTATGATTTCATTTTGTAGTCTAAATCATTAACTTTCCAAAACTATCTTAGTTTTTACTCTACGTGAATTGCAACTGGAGTTATAGCTGTATTATTACAGAGTCGTACACTGAATTCCAGACCGGAAGTTGCATTTAAACGCGTTTTCTGAAGAACGATATTTTTGAAGAAAGCTGTCGAATTTAACAATGATATCTCAAAAAGTTATTCGAGTATTGATGTGAAATTTTCTGATTTAGTTCTCTGTAATATGCTTGATGTTTTCTTCTAAAAGCTAAGCTGAGTTTCATTATTAAGTAATATTTTCATGCGGATAAGTTTAAATAAAGGCGTTTGTTTACGAAAAAATACTAATATAGGAACTTTGTTCGGCTATATTTCAGTACTTTTTTAAAAAATAATAAAACTTTTAGAGCAAAACACACATTAATGTCATACAAATAAATTACTACAACGGTTTGTGTGTGATTAGAACCAAATTTTGTACATAGCTGTTAGCGTAAGACACGTTTTTTCGCTATTTTTCTTCAAATTTGTCCACTTTTTAAAAATAATATTTTAAAAGCTTGTTTTTACATTTTTTTCATAGTTTTGAAACATATGTAGTTAAAAAATAACATTTAAAAAATGTCCAGGTTATTTTTCAAAAAAATGTCTTTGAACGCAGTCGGATACCTTAAAATGGAAAATTCTAACTAGTGGTAGTTTAATGTCTTTGCTCGACTCGAAAGAATCATGTCCGGTACTGGTTAATTTAACTTTTTTAATTTACAGGCGTGAGCCAAAATAGTCCTTTTCCGACTGGGCGAAAGTAAGCCAGTTCGCCCCTGGTTACTACTATATTAATCACTCGAGAAGGTATTTATCAATGTGCATACAGGCCTGAATGTTATTTGGTGCACGAAGTTCTTGAGGCACTGGCGAAAATTTCACCAAAGCAAGAATTTTGAAAAACAATTGGTGGGAATAACAGTTAGGTAGTACCACAACTTAAGTCTACTCAACAGACGTTATTTTAGACGGAACCAAAGCAGTGTGTCCCACGGAGATTCCGTAAACTAAAAATTACCCACTGCCCCCAACCAGTCCCAAAGTTACCCCGTTTTACGGTAACTAATCCTGTCTTCTAACTTACCGAGACTAGCCATTTCAAAAAACGTTCCCATTGAAATCTTCATGTAAGCTGAAAAGAAAATGTTATTATAATAAGTTCTCCCTCATTTGGTCATTTTTAGAATACATTTAAATTTTACAATATTATGTTTATATTGGACGGCATCTTTAGGGACTAGATTTGTCTAAAAACACCGAGTTAGCTTGCTTGCGGGTTCTTTTGGAAATGATATTTTCTTCTGCTTATAGTTTTTGGTAGCCTGCCCTAAATAATTATTTCACTGACATAAATTTTATTGAAATTTTGTTCCAAGACTTGAATTTATGTTAAAAATAGAGTAATTGAGTATAATCTATACATTAAGTGTTTTTAATTATCATAATTAATACGCAATAGAGACTTCGGAATCCAAAAAACAACTAAAGACTGCTTCATATTAACTAATAAGATTTTACTCAGAAGTCAATAAGCAAATAATAGTTATTTTTTTCTACACTGAAAAGAAAATGTTTATTAAGGTTCAAAAAAGTCATCATAGCTGTTAAAGAGTTTAGAATTGGAGTCATATTTTCTTTAAGATACTAGTCTCGCAAGAAACCTGCAAAACATTTCGTGGAATGTGGGGAAAATAAAAAAAAGAAAAAAAAGAGTGCTTTTACATAGCATAAGAAATGAAATAAAGATCAAAGAGTTGTAAGAGTATACCGTTAATGGAATTTCTTGCGTGAAAGAAAGTGCAAACATTCACTACAAATAGAGCTCTTTAAAATTACTTTTTAAATAAAAAAATCTTCTTTACAAAAGTTCTTTTTGGAAGTTGAAATAAAAAAAATCCTTTTGAGCTGAGAAATTGTGTTAAGCATTCGAATGCATGTCGCGTAACCTACTTCTTGTAAATCCAATTTTTGTTCTCTGAAAGAAGCACATTAAATTAAGAAGTTATTTAGGAAGCTCAATCCTGTTTTTTGATGTTGCTAATTTTGTCACGTAAGTTCTGGATACTTCAAAACTAATTGTATCGGTGATATTTTAAAATGTAATTTTGAAATAATGTAATCGCGAAATAAAAAACTGAAATAATAAATAAATTTAGTTGAAAAAATAAGACAACATCAATAAATAGAAGTGCATAACTGCATGGAGTTATTAAGTCTGAGACTGATAAGAAACGTTAATTAAGAAACTATTTTATATGAAAACATAAGTATTATTTTTGTTTTGATCCCTATTGTTTTTTTCTCAGAACGTTAATTCATTTCAGTTTGCACAAGTGTCGTAGTTGGAAGAAGAAATAGACAAGTTTCTTGCTTATTGTTACTAAACTTGGTAAATGCAAGGCCTTTTTTTCAATTTATCTAGTAAGATTTTAGGATTTCGTTAAGACTATTTTGTGTTGTGAAGCTTTCAAAAATATTGTTTTGGTTTGAATGCAGAAAACTTGAATTTTCATAATACGCTGAGTGATAGGTTTGCTTAAAATACCACTGAAATAACGATACTGTTCGAGAAGCTGAAAAATGACTGCAAAAACTGAAATGTAAACAGAACATATGTCAAACCTTTTGTTAGAGAAATTCCGCGGAATATTTCACTTTGTGAATAACAACGAGATAACTCGATATATCAAAGAGCATAATATAACGATTTATTTAAAGTGTAAATAAATGAGGTATGTACCAGAAAAAATCCGTTAGTTCTATTTGAAAAACTTTTTAAATGCGAATAATTGATGAAAATTAGCTTACCTGTTGTTCTTTTATAAGATTTAGGAAAATGAATTAAAAATGACAAATTCCATGACAAATTTAGATGAGTAACTTAGATAAGTTTTAATTAGAATTTAGTTAAATTTAGATAAGTAAGCTTAACAGTTTTAGTTATGTATTAAAAAACGCAAACTATTTTTCCTAATAAATACAATACCTATACTTCAGCAGCCTTAAATAAAAAGCAAGACTTCAGACATGTTTTATTTTTCAGGAAACAATTAAAAGTACGAATAGATTAGAATAAGCGTTAGTAAGAAAGAGCGATGGAAAGAGGGGCTGAGTCTTAAAATGAACTTTTCGAGCGGGCATGTGTCCCCACAAAACACGTTGAAAGAAAAACTTTGTTTTGAAACGAAAAAAAAAAAATTCAACTTGTCGAAACAAAGTTTTGTATGGAGTTACAGCAAAATAAGTAATATATATATATATATATATATATATATATATATATATATATATATATATATATATATATATATAATAAGCCCTAAGATTAATGACCAGTGCTCTGAGGAAGGTACATTGTGTTTTAGTTTAATTATATATACCAACAGAGGGATTACAAAATAATACAGACACTCATGAAATAACAGAAAAGTTGTTTAGGCCACCGTTTGAATTAATTTCAGATTAAATGTCACGTGGGATGGATTCATAGAGTTTATGAACAGCATTTAATGGAATATGAAGCAATCCCTCCCGGAGAGCAGTCTAATTCCAAAATCGTAGATGGTGAAGAAACTGTATCATTGAATTTTTACTTCAAATATTCCACTAACTATTTATAATGTTTAAGTAAGGAAACTGAGGAGATTAAACAAGATGTGCTTTTTACTTTTAATGCTTCGAAAAATCATTTTTTGGAGATTTTAGTTGCGTCATTTGGAGCCATGTTGTTGCGATAAGTAGACATTCTCGTGGGAATAACGGGGTGTACAAAAGGATGCACCTGATCCCACAAAATTTCTACATAGTGAGCAACTGTGCTTTACGATCACGTAAAGATATCGCTTCTCGTACGATTAGGAAAACCACCTCCATGATTTACAGTCGGTTAAAGGTAGGTAGGAGCTTGTGTGGGTTTTCTCCACACAAAAATGGGTTCAGTTGTCTAATTTAATGGTGAAAATTGCATTTTTAGACCAGATAAGTTGTTGCTATGTCTCCAGATGAGTTATTGCTATGTCTGAGTAGTCTAGTTTTTATGTTTTACTCCGTTGGCGTAGCCAAAAAGCATTGACGTAACGTCATAAATGGTTTGAGAATTGAAATTCTTCTATAAATTTTAGAAGCATAAAGAATGCTTACACTTTTGGGCTGCATGTCATTTCTGATTTATCTTTTTAAGGATGCTTTTTTTTCGTCCACTATTGTACCTCGTAGACGACTTAACACCGCATTTTGTGCATGATGTCATAACGACTGACACTAGTTCTTACTCGCTCCAAATAATTGGCTGGGTCCCCGTAGCGGAGCAAACAGTGCACCGCTTACTGAAAATCACATCTTTTTCTAGTTCCGACAGGTCAGTCAATATTAAGTTTTGTCAGAACGTATGTGGTAAGCGTATGAAACAACTATGACTGACGCTTTTTGACTGCTACATTACCTTTCATCACCACTAGTATTGGAGACTGATACTAATCCTAATTCGGATTAGTGGTATGCTGCTTTGAAATTTACCATGCTTTCTTCATGACTTCACCGTATTTTTTGTTACCCATCTACAGACACACTTGTTAATGAAAACAGCATACTAAAATGGTTAGCTTCAAAAGTTTTTGATTGATTCATTTAATTGAATTAATTTTCATTATTGCGGGACTTATTATTACGGGACTTATGATTTTGACAACATTTTTGGTCGTTTGTTTTTTACATACAGTCGGATCCCGATAACTTGAAGCTTATAACTCGAATATTCCTTCATCTTGAAATTTTCATCGGGTCCCAAACTCTTGAGTGTTGGACAAACTTCACACAACTCGAACTACCAATAACTCGAACGGTTTAGCCGGTTCCTTGGAACTTCGAGTTGTCGAGAGTTGACTGTATTACGTAAACTTGAACTACAAAATCCTCATAAATGTTGCAAAAATCGAAAATTTTTAATTTTTTTGCTCAGTAAAGTTATTGTACGAAAACATTTGGCACCCTGTTTTGAAATCAAAAGCTACACGATTATTTAACAACGGTTTAATATTGATAAAAACTCATAATTAGCTAACGAGACAAATTGATTATTACGATAATGAGTTTGTTCAGTAAAAATGCAAATATGTTGGTACGATTTTTTTCGTTCCTAATTTGAGTGAAAGCAAGTTTTATGAAATTAATGATGCGGTTTAATTTGATTGGTTTACTCCTTTGTTTTTGCTGAAAAGGGGAATGTTACTTAACGTTATTCGCAACTGAAATAGAAGAAAAAAAATCTTTAAATCGCTTTGTTTTTATGCTGTGCATTCAAGAATGCAGTCTCAAGATATTTTCAGCGATAATGTACATTCTTCGTGTCGTTTTAATTTAACGAAATATTCTTAAAACTATGAATAAAACTTTGATAATGCAGTCATAGATTCTGAGATAAGTACCTACGTTTTTAACGGTTATATTGACATATCTGCGTGCGTCTGTTTCAATTTACTTTTCTACAAAAAAGAAAAACGTGCATTCAGAATTGAAAATATCGATATTTTATCATAATTTAAAATAGGAACTGGAAATTTGGCTTTCAGAAATAAAAAGTGAGAAAGCCTACGTACTCAACGTAATAAGTTTTTAACGTTTCAAAAGAGGATGAGGTTCCTTCTGAGACACACAAATGACGCATAATACAAGAACGTTTAGTGCAGTTGATTACACATTTTTGATAGCACGAAAAATACAGCATAGTGAAATACATTAACCTGTTTTAGAACTTAAACACATCCTTAGAGATTTAAGAACGTATGAGAAAGATAATAAGGCGATGCATAAAATATGTAGAAACGTATTTCGTATAGGGATAGATGATATGCAAAGGATTTTCCTTATTAAAAATAAAAAATAGTTCATCCAATATTAATGAAACACTGAATATATTTTTGCTCGTACCAAAAAAGTCAAACCTCAAAATTTATACCACATGTCATTCGATGATTCAATTCTTAAATGTTTTCTTTTTTAATACATTGAAAGTTTGACAACCTTTTTATTACTAATTTAATTAAGCATCTTAAAGCAACATTTAAAAAAATGTCATTTCAGATTTCGTGAAACCCTTCTTTCTCCCCCCCCCCAAAAATAAAAATTTGAATCACAATTTTGAAAAAAATGGTTTGACATATGAGGCAGTGTGAAGCAAAGGGATGTAAGTGGACACTTTTAAGTTTTGAGTAAAACGCGTTTAAAGATAATTGGTAGGCTATCGTTGATTTTATTTCTAAATCATGCTGCATAGCAGCATATACCAGAGCTAATAGTACTATCTCTTGCCCCAAGGCAAGGGATAGGTTCACCTAGATTTGTACCGGTTATCTCCAAATTTTTAATTTTGTCACTTACATCTCTTTGCTTCTCACTGATTCATATCTCATATGTACTCAGTTCTTCAAGAATTCATTTCAAACAGCGTGGGCTACTTTTTTCACGGTCCTAATGGTTATTAAGTAAAAATTACTTCTAACATTGGAAAACTGAAAATGGCTCCTATGAAATTAAAAACTCCACGCAGATACCCGAGGGGCGTTTTGAGGGTCAACCCTGCGGAATCTTTGGTTTTAACACATGTTCCCAATTCTAATATGGCAGGTTATGTTCATGTTAGGAGTGTTGTGATTAGTTTCTTATCCCCCAGGCGGTAAATTACGGTTGTGCTAGTGTCTGGCTTGAAATCGTGTAAATCTTCTCAGAATTATGAAAGATACTCACGAAACGGTAATGTTGTGAGAAAAAGAAATCTTTACGATATGGATAACACTTTTTAAAAAATATTACGCTTGAACTGAGGTACTTTTTTTTTCAATTTTCTTCGATAGGGCAAACTTTATAAACACCCTGTATTCCACAGTGCATCTTGTCTACCGCCGTATAACGTCATGTCAAAGATGTTGGTGCTGTGCAAGTAAAATAGCTTGAAATATAAGAATCTGCCACTAAATGCGAATTTCGTGACGTTTTCTGTCATTCGATTCCTCCATGCTGCGGGGTGAAATGTAGCAGAAACTTATCGTCAAATAAATAATTTTTGTGAAAACTAGAAGAGAACAGAATACAGAAACGAAAGACTATAGTTACAGAAACGAAAGGAAATGGTGTTGAAACTTTGAAGAAGGAAGCAGAAATTCCTGTGTCATGCTATCCGTCCATGTTTGTTACCGACAATTCAAGCAATTGGTAGGTGCGTGGGTTCTTTGAGGGTGTCAAATGTCGGTCCATGTTAGTCCGGACTCGGCTAACAAACGTTGTGCTAGAACCAGCGTAGAGTTTTGTGTACAACATCAAGCGGCGAGATTCTATGTCACGGTTTAGGGAAAGTTGTGCTACTCTAGGACAAATGACTCAATTAGAAGAGTTACCATGTAGAAATGTAAATGGTTGGCGCATCGAAATATTGCCTTTGAATCAGTTATCATTTTTACTGCTAATTTCTTTTTCTCGACCAATTGAACCTCTCGTGCCTCAAAACCATTTTTTTTTTTTGCTGAAAATCTATGAGTAATATAAAAATACATTGCCACTAGCACTTCCAAAATGTCATATTTTTGCGTCATTGGATCTGTTCGTTTTTGGAAATTTTTCCCATGATTTAGTTCTGCCGTGGGATGGTAAAGGGCAGTATCAGCTGAAACGAGTTGAGATATTTTAAGAAACCAGTTCTGCGACAAATAGAGAAATTTTGGAACTTGACGGTTTTTTTTTCAGTGGAAACCACGCAAGCAAGCATTTACAATAAAGTTAAAGTACAACCGATCATAAACAACTTATATTTACTGCTCTTTACCCACCAATGGTAGAGTTAATGCTAGTATGATGTGGTTTCTTACAAAACATCATAAAATCTCGCAACTTAAAAACATAATTAAGGGTGTATCGTTAAAGGGTGGGGTAAGGTGTAAATAAGCAACTTAAAAATAAGTAAATAAATACATAATAATAGTAAACATAAAAACCATTTATTCATTAAAATATGTGACAGATCAGTAGTTAACTGAAGTATTTCTTTTTTAAAAAATAAGCAATATAATGTCATTCATAATTATTATTTTTTTTATTTTGCTCAAAAATAAAATGAAAAATAGAATAAATTCTCTAATGTAGTAAACTTTGAAATTCGAACAGAAATCAATTCCGCGTGGTTTATTTTAACTGTTTTTAAACGAAAGTCAAAATTTTCACACGCGCAAGCAATTTTCTCCTGTTAATATACCACATCAAATAACTTAACCTCAGTAGACTTTACAAACATCTGTCCTCAACAAGGTTTTGGAGAAAATGTTAAAACACTTAAACATAAGTTTTTGACAAGTTTCCAGTTCGTTAGTAATTACCTAGAGTGGTACCATTATTGGAAAGTTTAAAAATGCATTTCCTTTTTTAAGTGCATAAGTTACTCTTTTAACTAGAGCTAAATTTCCAAACATTTTTCTTCAAACAAAAATTAATTTTACTAGTGGGCAGCATTTTCCGATAGCGTTTTACACCGTATTTATCAAAATTTCGGATAGTTGGACATGTTTTCCACACAATATTTAACTCACTTGAGAAAGGATATTTCTAAGTAGTAGGTTATAAGAAAGCCCTGTTGCTGACCAAAGCGAGTTCATTAGTTTGCATCACATAAAAAACAAAGATTTGTTTATGTTTAGAATTATATACTTCATTTTCTATTCACATTAATGTTGAATTTAAAATCTATATTGTTATTTTAAGAGCTAAATATGTCTTAGTGCAAAAAATATGTCGAACAAACCAATTATTAAAGTATTATTCTAAGATCCCACTGCACATTTTGACCCCAAACTGTTTTTTAAGTAAAATACAATTTATATGCATAACTTTTACTATAAGAATATGTTTATACCGGGTTGCCTTTCAAAATATGACCGGAAAAAAGGGTAACTCCGCTACCATCTTGGATTGCGTGTGCTTTTTTTCAGCCTTCGTTTATAGCTTAAAAACTATTTACTTATGAAATATATAATAATCAATACATAATAGAGCATAAAAAATATACCTGACTATTTTAATTGTAGTTAAGAGATTCAGAGAAAATCAATCTCAAAGTTCATGAAGATTTGAAGCAGGGTCCGATTCAAAGAGAAACTATACTTGTTGGACTTTTGCAGTAAAGTAAAACTTAAACAAGGGGAGGGGGGATTTAGTTTATCAAAAAAATCAGAACTTGTAAACAGAAACACGATAAAATATATTTTTTGCTTTTTAAATCGTCTGTAAAGGTTTTACTCATGAATAAATCGAAAACGAAATAATTACCTTAGAAAAAAAAACTAAGTTTTGTAATTTTGAATAATTTAGGTAATTGTCTCGACACCTTAAAGCGAAATCAAGAAGTCACACCAATACATACAATGCACAGCACAAAATCCAAGATGCATTTTCCCCTTTAACTTCAAGAGGCCTCGAAAGGTAGGAATTCAGAAAAGTCTGAACAATGTAGTACTACGACAAATAAAAAAGATTGACGGACTAAACACACATTAACGATTTAATAGTACTTTTCCCGCCCTTTTTAGCCTACTTTCCCAGTAAAAGTCAGAGAAAGAAGAAAAAAGCATGAAAGAAGGCTTAATGCATCTTAAAAATATCCCGAAAAACAAAAAAAAGTCAAAAATAAATAAAGTAGTTAGATAAATATTGAAAAAATTAAAAATTGGAGAGTAGGGTATTGAGATGGGGAAAAATGTCTGTCGGTCTGTCTGTCGGTCTGTCTGTCTGTCGGTCTGTCTGTCGGTCTGTCTGTCTGTCCTCCCCTAATAACTTTTGAATGAATAGTCCGATTCGAACAAAAATTTTTTGATAGAAAGATCTCGGCGAGGACATCTCATTCCCATAATTCATTTTTTGATTTGAACAATTTTTCGTTCAATTTTGAACAGTTCAAAAAATTAGCGCCTACGGGGAAATTCAAGGCAAAAATAAAACTTGAACTTAGAGGCGAAGTGGCTCCAAACAAACTTTGTAGGGAAAAGCTTTTGATGGAAAACATGTGTCCGAAATATCTTTTTGATTTGAACAAGTTTTCGTTCAATTTTGAACAGTTCAAATGTCTTAACATTAGCGCCTACGGGGAAACTGAAAGTCAATATAGATTCCGAACTTAAAGGCGGATTTACTTCAAACAAACTTTGTTGGAAATAGCTCTTGACGATCTACTCCCGACTCCGACAATTTTGGTGCTCCTGACTCCTGTGCCCGAAAATTACTCGGACTTCGACTTCCGGACTTTGAATCTGACTTCGTAGCTTTGGAAAAAAAATATGCACGGAGGAAAAATGGCTGACTCCGACTCTTGGAAATTCGACTCTGACTCCGACTCCTATATAAAACAATAAGCCCTACTCCGTCCCTGCAAATATTGGCAGACTTTTGGGGGAAATGACCGATTCCAACTCAGAGTCTTTGAATTTAAAACTTTCGGCTCTCGAATCTCTCTTTTGTCCCAAAATCAGATGGACTCCGACTCTGAATCCACAGCCATGGTTTTTACTGTGAAATAATTGTTTTAAATGTGTTTTGATTTTATTTTCAAGCTAAAGTTTTGATTTATGTATTCAGTTTTTGGCGGAGAAATTCGGAGTCCTTTATGTTTGTACATAAAGATATGCGCAAACGATTTTTTTTTCGACAATGAAAATTATTTCGTTAAGTTGACATTTTATTGTTTTTATTTATTTTTGAAAGTACATTAATTCACTCTCAAAAATTTTTTTGGCAACAGGGGAAAAACAAACGAGTTTTTATTTATATGATTATTTTAATGAGCTTTTAAATTGAATTCTTTTTTTTCCTTTTTGAAAGCGGTTGAAGATTGTTTTTTATGGAAAAAATATATTTCGCTGCTTTGTTTAAAAGGTGCTGCTATTTTATTTGTTCTTTTATTTATTTTTTACGAATTTAATTCTGTAGATGAGCGAGGCATACTGTATTTCTCGAAATCAGCTTAAAATATTAAAAAAATATGTTTGAAATAATTTACGATTTTAGCTAATTTTGAGAATATTGATCAGATACTAGAAAGTCGATATTGGTATACGGGAAAGTAGGCTCGTTTAGTTCTAGACAGTTCTTGTTACTATGAAAATGTGTTACATGTAACGCTGGTTTGATTGAGATTTCATCCCAAAGCGTCATATGCAACCCCTAGTTACAGTCTGCAGCTAATTTCATCAAGTTCTGTTAGACCATTCGACGGAAAACGGCCATTTTGTCTCGCACGTGACGCCTCATACATGTTATTAAAAATAATACTTTAAAGTTATGAGCAAGATGTGATAAATTTTTCCCAATGAAAATTGTTTTTGAAGTAACTTGCCATGTAAATGAAGTTCCTTACCTTCTGACAATGCCTAGCTACCGCCCTGCGCCTCCGATCCTTTGACAACAAACATTTAGCATCAGAAAAATAAAGAGAAAAATACTTTTGAAACATGATCACAAGGGCGTGATAAGATGTTCAAAACCACCAACGAGTTAAGGGGTCTAAGGACCCTTAATCTTCAAAATTTTTGACTTTCTGGAAAACATATATGTTATGCATAATTTACTTTTAAACAGTTTGATACCTTATTTATTACCATACGCAAAAAAAAAAAAAAAAAACTTTTCAAGTTATCGTAAGAATGAGTAAACTTTCCCCATTGAAATTTATGTTAACAGCAGCTGTTTAAGCCTCTTTTTCTGAGGTTGCGTTTTCTCTGGTTTCTCGTTTTGCGCGCGTGATATCTCAAAAAGTTTATTATATATTTCTGTAAAACTTTTCAGGTACGTTTGTCTGATTTATTTTTATGATCTGAACCTAAATTTTAACAAAAAAAATGAAATTTAATGTTTGAAAAAATATTTTCACTCAAAATTTTGAAAAATGTTGATACTAACTCGTAAAATTTCAAAAAAATATATATTATTTAAAAAAAATAAATAAATTTAGGTTCAGATCATAAAAATATACCTGACAAACATGCATTAAAAATTTTATGGAAATATATAAGAAAAGCTCTGAGATATCACACGCCGCGCAAAACGAGAAACCTAAGAACACGCAGCCTGAGAAAAAGAGGCTTAAACAGATCTATGGGGAAAGCATACGAATTTTTTCGATAACTTGAAAAGTTTTTTGCATATGGTAATAAATAAGGTATCAAATTGTTCAGAATTAAATTAGTTGTAATATATATTTTTTTCAGAAAGTCGAACATTTTGATGGTTAAGGGTCCTTCGACCCCTTAACAGAATTACAATCTTTTTTGCAATTACTTGTTAATGAAATATATGAACCGTCACGCGCAGGACAAGCGGTTAACCTTTTCGTGGAATGGTCCCTGTTCGGAAGTATCATGATAAAAACAGCCACCTCACTCACCAAAGCAATTTTGAAAGTATTTTTGAAATCCCTCTCTGTAATGGTTTCAATTCTTTCATGGCTTCTGGGTCAATGTGTCGACGTTGAACACAATTTGTGCACACAGTTATGTCGCCGAATGTCGGATCTTAGCAGCCAGTGAATCGAATACAACCAAAAACCAAAGACATTGTCAACATTAATTTTTGCTGCCATTGCTTAATCTTACATTTTAAGTTTTACAAAAAAAAAAAAAAAAAAAAACTATTTTAGTTTAATCCTTTTTAATTAATATCAAGGTGAATGTGTTTTCGCCCTATGAACCCTATCATAATTTAAAGCTATAAGAATAGTTCTGCACTTAATAATTAAAACCATCAACGTTTTAACTAAGTTTTAAGGCAGTTAATCAGATTAAGAGAACACACTAGTTTTATGTAGTCTTAACTTTTGAAAAAGAAAATCTTAAAAGCCCTTCCAGCTTGTAATTGGGTAGGCAAATATAAACTAGTAAGATGGGTTCTAGATTCCCTATCTTAATTTACTTTGTTTTAATTATTTTCTTTCTTGGAGGAACTGATCTACCGTATTTAACATTTTTGAAGCATGGAATTTTTTAAAAATAATTGTTCAGCTTCAGAAATAAAAATAACAAAACGAGGCCTTTTTTTCGGCAATGAAAAATCGATTCATCAAGTTCTTTATAAAAGTTTTTCTCAACTCTGCGGAGAAATTTGATACTAAGATTAATGTAAAAACGATAACTTCGTATCGAAATTAGAAAAGTATCGAATTCACTTCAGTTTTCGATTAATGATTTAAATTCTCCCCCCTTTTTTTTTTTTTCAAAATGCGAAATGTATTACGCGTAAGCTCAAATATGGATTTTCAATGTTACTTTAAGAAGTTTAATTAATTTCGTGATTAAAAAATTGTAAAACACTCAATACATGCTGAAACCCAATTTCAAATATATTGCAGCTATCTATGGTTAGTAAAGTTTGATATGTAACAATTCAATCTGCACTGGTACGAACAAAAAGTCAATATTCCTCTGTTCCTTGATATTTTCAAATCTATTTTACTTTTTAACTGTTTTAATATCGTATGTCAAGATATCTTAACCATTAGAATATGAATAAAAATACATTTTAGCATTAAGCATCTGATAAAGCGAATAACAAGATAGTAATAAGAATGAGAGAAATATGATAATCGTACTTAACTACTATCTATTAAACTACTTTAATTAAAAATGAACAGGACACTAGGATTTGATGCAATTTATAAATAGATATGTGATTTTTCAAACAGAGTCAAAAGTGAATAATTTTTTCGAACAATATGTAAGGTAAATACACCAGTAGTGGCCAGTGCTTCCTTATTGGCCACATCACGGTTACTTATATACTTTGAAGAAGTAATTAACAATAATAATGTGATTAATACATTGGTACTTTAACGTAACCATCATATATAATCAATTATATTCATCAGTTATTTAAATTCAAAGTAAGTAATGTAAATTCTTCGGATGAGAGAATGTCAGATCGTCACTACTGAAATTTTCAGATTTTGGAGTGGCCATTACAGGACCAAATTTGAAGTTTGAGAAAAAATGGTAAAAAAATGAACAAGTTGAAATTCTGGAATTTTTAGAAAATGAGGCGATCAAGGAAGAGTTGGGCTATAATACACTCATTGAACTTCACGAGAAGTAATTAATGTAGTATACCCACAGTTTAAAAATATACTTCACTGTGCCTACTATTATTGTGTTTTTTACCTTCAAGTGGCCTCTAACGAAGCACTCTCCACTACTGGTGGGTCTACCAAATCATATTTCAAATTATAGTTTATTTTAATGTTAACAATGCCTCTTAGGAAGGCAAAAAAAAGTTTCCAATAAAACTTAACCCTTTTCCAATTTTCTTTAATGTACCATGGTTAACCAGTTACTGCTAATAGTAAAGACGATTTTGCTTTTATTTATTTATTGTTATTTTTTATTTTCTAGTAATGATATAGTCGCTTTAACTTTTAGAATTCGATAGTCAATACTGATGCTCTTAATTACGACGTAAGCAAAAAATAGTATGTAGTAACCGCATTATGGGTGCCTCAGTTTAACCTGCAAGACCTCTATTTTCACCACCGTTATGATAAAGTAATGTAATTCAAGATGTTTGAAGAAAAAAAAAGGGTCAAAAATACGAAATTAATTTTTATATGACCCCTTGGTCACTAAAGTTATATTTTGGGAAATCACAAGCATGAAAATCCAGAGAACAAAACAAAACAAAGCAAAAAAAAAAGAAAGAAAGAAAATGACATAAGAATGTAAAATGCTCATCTAGAGATAAATATCTTTTCTTGACATATCACACACTTGTGCTCAGTTCCATCTTTTAAGGGATAATATAGCGGCTAACAAGGATATAAAATCATTTGTGCGAAAAGTTAATTTTTATTCAAATTACATAATAATTTGTAGTTTTTTACTTTCTTTTACAAAAGAGGAAGTATTGTATTCGAGAAAAAAAAAATTCACCCAAAAATTGACCTTAATTTCCATTTTGCTCAGCCCCAAATAAATGTTGAGTTTTTTTTTTTTTTTTTTTTTTTTTTTTAACCCGATCACACGTGGACATGTGCCTAGGAACGCACAGACATCCGAAATATCCATTTCGACGATCCCCGAGTTAATTACAACGAGTTCTCTCGTGACATCTGTATGTACGTGCGTATGTGTATATGTATGTCGCATAACTCAAGAACGGAATGTTCTAAAAAGTTGAAATTTGGTACATAGCCTCCTGGTGAGGTCTAGTTGTGCACCTTCTTTTTTGGTTGCATTCGTATGCTCCAAAGGGGGTCTTTTGCGATTTTTTGGGGAGAAATCATTGTTAATCGCACGTGGTGTTATAATTTGGCAGATACTTGGCGATATATTGCCAGTCTTTCGGTCGCCAAGTTTTGTCGCCAACTTGGCGACAAATTTGGCAATTTTTAAATAAAATTTACTTTTTTTTTTTTAATCTGGTTTTAATTTGGCCATTGTTGGTGATATTTAGAGAGTAAACTATTGAATCATATCAAAACTGCCAATAATGAGAAAATGACATTAAAATGGAGTAAAAGGAAGTCATGTGATGCACACATCAGCTCGTTTTTACGTATCATAGCACAGCATTTGCATTAATTTTTCAATAGCAGTGAAAAAAATTGTGTTTTTTGCTTTTCACTCCAGGGTCCCCGTACCAACCACTAATTGTGGTTTAACCAGTCGGGTGGGATCCTGAAGACCGCTCTGATTTTCTTGGATGCAGACCAGAGACCGAGCAATCCCTGGTACCGTACCCCTAGATGTATCGTCTCACTTGGAGGAATTTATGACCCCGAGCATATTTAGCGTCCCCCAGTCACAGGTCTTAGGCCTTAGCAATTACCTTTATGCCTTTTTTGCTTTTACAATTTGCCATTATTTTGAAAGAGTGATATTGACCAATCTTACATGAAATACATCGCCAGCTCAGTTATTCCAGCCGAGGACTGTAGTTTCGTGCTTATTAGCACTCATCAGCCCGGCTGGAATGATTAAGCTGGCGGTGTATTTCATATATTTCTGAATTAGCTCTGGCTAATGGGTGGTATTTTACTGAATATTAACCAATTTTGTTTCAGCACGGTTCCCTATAGTTTTGATTTGGAATATCTCTTCGAATTTTTCCCGCGAATGTTTTAATTTTTCATGTGTTAATAAATACGATTTTTTATTGGGGATTATTTCAATAAATTTAACGGTGAGGTTTTAGAGGTCGCATAAAGATACCTCCAAATTATAAGAAAATATTTCAAATCCCAAATGCAACCGTTGCTGGAGAAAACTTCTATTTGGCAGAAAGAGATGTATTTGTTTTTGTTGCTTAACATTTGCTGAGTGTTTGATTATGTGAATTTATGTCTTCAACTTTCAGAAAAAATAACTATTTAACAGATTACTTTTCCAGGAAAATAAACAACTTTTTAAAAAAAATTGTGTCCTTTATTTTACTAAAGCTTTATTGTACAAACTTATTGGGCTTGTGCTAAAAATAAAGCAAGAAAATCACGTCAAATTGCAACATTTTACTATTGTTGGTAGGTAATTAAAAACTCTGTTCGTTCAACTATATCTTAAAAACTCATTTTTGTAGATATTTTGCTTTACATGCACTCAGCAGATCACATCTTTTAAATTAATTAAAATATCATGCTACATTTCCGATCACTACTGAAGTCATTAGATATATAACCATAGCTCAATGTAACAAACCATTTTAAAGAAAGTAACGTTTCTAAACATATTTACAGTTTTTGTATTCGCGATACAGCATAAGCTTCAATAAGTAGCAACATTAAGAAATGCATCCCGAGCTCATTAAATATCTTCCCTCTTTTTTTGCTTCATCAACACAATACCTCAAGTGGTATTTCGAAAATCTTCAATGGCAATCATAATCACATTTTTTTTAAGTTCTCTCCCCGGTAATAAGAGTGGAATTACAGATCGCAATTATTATTTTTTAACCGTGAAATCCTATTACATCACATCACTCGAGATTTGGGAAAATATGAACGACTGCAATTATCACAAATACAAAAATGCTGGATCTTGAAGCATACTTAAAAGAATAAGGATAATTTATTTTAATGAGCTTCCTAAGATATAATTATATTTCTGGTGAAATTTTAAACCAAGAAAGTGATTATTTTTGTTTTCTTTTGCATTTCGAGATTCCTTCACAGCATTACGAGATATTGTTTTATGTTTAAGATTGTTTTCCATTCCAGTTACCCTACTTTTTATGTTTTGAAAGATTCATTACGTAAATGAAAAGTATTAAAACATGTTTCTTTTTTTTTCAGTGTCTTCATTTCTAACAATCATGTAGTGAATGTGTACTGACGAATTGAGTAAGTACAGCAAACAATGTATTGTAAACTTAGAAAATGATGGAGGAAGATTATAAACTGTAAGCAGTAAATTACCTCCCCAAGGCTTGGATAAGGCAGATCTACATGCAAAATACAGGCAGCCAATTATGACTTCACGAGATTGTAGTTTCGTCTTTTTTTTTTTGACTCATCAATCTGGAATAGCCAATAACCGAGCTTGAGGCAGATGTTTTCTCCTAGAAACTAAAATGTCCAAAGCACTGGTAGCTAAATTAAATTTAGCACGTCAGCGAAGCGATCGCAATAGTGCGATTCAAGTCTAATAAGAAGGCATAAGCCTAGGTAATAAGCATTAAGTTACCGCCCTAAGAAAAGGAAGAAGTTGAACTGACTTTCACTTAGAGTGGTTAGATTTGTAACTAAAATTTTTAAAAATTATACTTTTTTTAGTATTTTTTAAAATGATTTATTGCTATTAGGTGTAGAAAATCAATATTCCCTATATTTTACAAACCAAGCGAAAGCTTAGTTTAAAAAGCCAATCCCCCTATTAACTGAAGTATGTACATAATTGGATCAAACCCTTCTATAATAAAACTATGGCCATTTGTACACTGTAAAAGAAATCCGGAAACGTTTCTGAGTATATCGTGCAGCTGTGGTTCATGAAAGTTTCAAAAACGTTTCTGAGTATTTCGGAATCCTTTTTCTGTGATGTCCAGAAACGTGTCTGAGTATTTCGGAATCCTCTTTCTGTAATTTCCAGAAATGTTTCTGAGTATTCTGTGCAGCTGTGGTTCATGAAAGTTTCGAAAACGTTTCCGAGTATTTCGGAATTCTCCAAACAATTTTCAAAAACGTTTCCGAGAATTTCGGAATCCTTTTTCCGTGATTTTTTCTAAAATATAATTCTTTATTATAGTATTGCATACCATATCAGTTTCAATTCTTTCATATCTAAGAGCAATAATACAAGCAATTTTAGAAACATTCGTGGATTTTTTTTTTTTTTTTTGAATTTCTAATGACAAATAGCATGGTTAACAGCATAACATATGCACAGTTATAAATTTTTGAAAAATTATGAAATAATCTAGTGGTTTCATTCCTAATTACAAAATCGTCGGGGAATTGGAGTGGGGGTACCTTCTGAAAAGTGGGGATTGTTTGTTAAACAATCTTAAACTTCAGTTTTTCTCTCAATATTTTCAAGACAAAACTATCAACATATTGTATTTTTAATGCAGAACTTAAAAACATATCTTGTATCAAACTTGATAGCTTTTATCTTCGGATAAAATTTGACAGGACTTACCTACCCTTCGCGTTCCGGAATTCGTTCACCTCAAGTCAATTTCTCTGACGAACAAAGTGTACCGAAAAGTACCATCAGAGAAACTGATGAATTTAAATATGACACCAAGTCCCCCTGCTGGAACCATTCGGGTTGATTCTTCTTTTCTTGCTCTTTTCCAGCTCATCACAAATATAAATACTTATTCAAAATAGGTTACTGATTTTATTTTTACAGTGTGCGCAAAATGTATTATATATTTTATTTATTAAAACATTGAACTCTATTACATGATTATTCCATTTCATATATACGAGAATACCCCCCCCCCCCACCATAAGAGTGACGGTGCACCCATAAAATGCTATGAAGCGCCCATCCCCCCTTGAAAAAGCAACATCATATACATTATAAATCAAAGTATCATATGCATTATAAATCAAAGTATCATATAAATTATAAGTCAAATACTTTAATATGGTGTAAAAATACAAAATTATTTTATTAAGTCTTTTTTTTTCTTTTTTTTTTTTGCTTTTGGTAAAATTGAGGCTCGTAAAACGAAAAAAATGAAGACACTTTTAAATACATATATGTATCTCTTTGTTAAATAAATTAATACACATTTAACTAATTTAAAGCGTTTCGCTAATGCAAATATTTAAAGAGATATCGTCATTTAGATAATACTGAAGCACTATGTTCCTAATTACAAGAGATAGTTTTTTTTTACTTCATACAATCTAGCTACACTGTTTACAAGAGAATGAAAACATGCAACCTTAAAGACGAACTATCAAACCTGACAATTTGCATATTATAACATTTAATTCATAATGCTTGATACATAAATGTTCAGCCAAATATTAACTGAGATTGACACATAAAAACAAAGTACACAATAACACTTATTTAAATTTTTTTATAATCTTCAATTCATAAATTTTACAGAATAAAACTAGACACACTTGCACTTTAAATATGTGTTCTATGTAATGTAAAATATTTTCAAATTGCAATAGTTCACAACGAAAAATGATACTGAAGAAAATAGTTTTTTTTTAACGAGATTTATATGAACTAAATCTCTTTAAAGTAATAGAGTTGCAAAGCGACTTACCTATTCGTCGGTCGTGGTCTTTTGCAGGCTTTGGTCACCAAAAAGGTGATTTTTATGACAGAATAAAATTCTGCCAACAAAAATTACCCATTTGGTAGAAAGAAGAAAAGTATCCAAGAAAAAAGTAAATTACCTACACTAGTTATGCGATGCAATGAATTTACATGGCGTCCTCTGGGCAGTTATTTGGTTTTTAATTTCAGTTTGTATTCCTTCCGCAAGCATGCGTCGAGAATTCGCACTTCGTACTTAAAAATAAGTGACACAGCTTTAAATTCAATCTCATGACGATACATATGCAAGAAAATATAAGACTTTAAAATTATCTTCAGTGAATTCATGCGAGGAACAAAACTTCTACTAATCCCCTTGATGAGTGTTACTTCGCATACATGAGTCAGCACTTGTTTTCATTGCGTGCTTTCGAAAGTTTCAGTTTAGATTTGCTGCTGGACTATAAAATTGCCGTGTGAGCTGCGCATGCGTCGACTCTTACTTTCTTGCTAAACGGGAAACGTTTTTGATTATAGCAGAAAACTGCGGAGGGCGTACGAATCTGTATATTACGGAAAACTTTTTTGTATATTCAGAGAGTTTTCCGAGATTTTTTACAGTGTAGTTGAGGTTGAAGACAATTGGTATAAGGTATAGATTTATTCTTAAATTTTAATTCATCTGCTACAAAAATAAATATTTCATTATATTTTTGGGGAATACACTTTTGCCCTAAAAATTATCTATACATATAATAAAATAAGATGTTTGTGTGTGTGTGTGTGTGGCACGATTCCCGGGAAAACGGTAAGGCCTAGAAAGATGAAATTTGGTATACAGGTACAGTTTCTGCCGGAGATGTGCACCTCGGGCTTCGATTTTTGATATTTTAATTAGAAGAAAAGTTATTTAATGTTTTATGTGTTTTTTTGCACATTTTAGTACTTTTTACCTCACAGACCCCGAACCAATCGCACCACACAAATATTTTTTGCACTGTAGTGTTGGAAATTTAATTTTAAATACGATGAATGAAAGAATTTTGAAGATAGAGCAATTTTTGTATTTTTTATGAATTTTTGAAAAACCTTTCAAGTTGCATTTTTTCCTGGGTTTTATATTTTTCTAATATCATCCTGCTAGAAATATCACAGCCTCATTTCTAAAATTTAAGTTGGTAATAGTAAAAAGATTTCGCCCTCTTCAGAAGGAAAAAGTTCTTAAAAATACGCAATAGTTTTTTTTTTTACAATTTTTTTAATACTGAACACATTATGTCTTTCTACGCATCGATCGAAAAAAGCGTTCTTCAATCTTTTATGCCTCTGACGTCACTACTTGGATTTCGATTCGATATTTACGACGGAATCTTAATCGGAAACAATGTTAATTTTTTTTTTTTTTTTTTACTATACAGCTTACTTCTACATTTTATGACGTGATGACCACGTGTTTTTCCGGCAGCGCTTGCTTTTTTTCCTTCCTTTTTTTTTTGTTTAATTTAGGGTTTGCATTTATTTCTTTTTCCATTCAACCCGCCCCCACCCCAAGTTGGACTTTTTGCTGTATCTATATTACGTTACATTTCATAGATGTGCGCATTTAATTCAATAAAAACAGCGAGATTTTTTTTCTTCGTCACTTACGAGTACTTTACTTCGTTATTTTTTGCACACTACGGGAAATTTTGGAAGATAACTTTTTTTTTGCTCTATTTAAATAAAAAAGCGGTTTTTTGAGTGATCTTTGTTTTTATTAGGAAATGAGTGGGGAAGTTAAAATAAATAGAGATGGATAAGAAAACTTAGAGATAGATCGTAAAGGTAGATAGTCGCCGAAGGCGGCATTAGGTAGATACAGAGATTGAGATTTAGTGGACAAAAAATGTTTTTTTTTCGAATTAATACTTATATAGATAAAAAAGAATATAAATAAAAAAAGATTGTTAATTACTGTCAGAGATAGATATGCATAGATCGTATAGATAGATAAACAAATATAGAGGTCGATACAGTAAATGGACAGCAAAGAAAGAGACATGCCTGTCATTTAAGGAACTTCAACGAGGTGTCAATGCCCCCCCCCCCCCACACACACACCATGACTTCGAAAAAACAATGCTTTCACATAAAAGTGGAAGTTCTTTTTGTTATTTTTCGACAAAATTTGCATGAAGAGTACGCCGTTTGTGTCTCCCCTCCCCCTCCTTTAATAATAATCCAAACGACGGAACTGGAGATAGATCTAGAAAATATTTTATTCAAACTACTAATGATATAGATAGATATAGATTGATTGATTGATACCGCCACGAAGTTTATTTAAGCAGCCACCGAAGGCGCCAACCCTGGCACAAAAAGGCGAATGGCGTAAAAAGGCGGACCAGCTGGTCGCCGCAGGCAGCTAGTTATTAATATTCTGAGACTACAGAAAAAATAAAATCATTATTTACGTTCTCACAATGATAGTACAAAAAAATTCAAGCTTTGAAGTTAACGGAAACGATGAGTAACATCTAATAAAAGTTTTTTTTTTGCTATTAAATAGACTAGGTTATTTATAGACATGCGAACACATTCTTAACTTTCAAAACAGCCTATTTTCAAGCGTTGAAAAAGTGTATTCTTTGAAAACTTCCAAACAATAACAATTATTACGGGAACGAATGCAAAGAATTTGTTAGCATTTAATGAACCTCAGACCTAATTGTTTACAAATTGGCAAAAAACCTAAGAAATAGAACCAATGTTTGTTTTTCAGATTGATGTTTTTAGTTTCAGGTGATGAAAGAAGGGAAATATATTTATGCAGTGATTTCATTTTACTCCTGATTTTTAAAAACGAAATCTTCAGTCGAATTTTTACTTTGCATAGAAATGTGTTAAGTCATTAATTCATTGACGCTTTAATAAAAATAATTATCGATGTTTATCTTTTCAATTAAAGGATTAAAGTTCGCATTTTTCTCTAAGGAAAAAAGTCTTGTTGATTTTAGGATTTCATCTCAGAATGTAAAGCAACAATGTTTGTTTTAAGTGAATAGAATGTGTTTATAAGTTACTTTTTGAGCCGTGAAAACTACTCTTTAAAAGTAGATAAATTTTACTTACGGCAGTTAAATTATTCTTCTTTTACTTAGCATCTGATATATTGTCTTTTAAGTAATTTGAGCAAAAGGCTTTTCTAAAATGCTGAATATGTTTCCAACAGAGCCTCACATTTTAAAGTCTTGAAAGAAAATTTGATTAAAAAGATTTTTAAAAGTTTCAAACAACAAAGGTCTGTTTGTAGAAAAAAATCTCTTCTTGGAGCAAAAATTTAAGATATTAAAACTGTTTATCTTATTTCAAAAAAAAAAAGGTTTATTTCAGGAAATATTTTTAAAAAATTGAACAGTAATATATTGGGTCTCTATACAAGGTGCGGAGTCCAATGGCTAATTTTGGAAAGAGTTACAAAAAAAAAAAAGAAAAAAAAAATTAAATACAAAACAAGAAACCCGACTACGTAAACACGAAAAAAAGAAAAAAATATATAAGCCCAGTAGTTTAGAATTTTATTAAGTACTACTGAATAACTATACCATTGAAATAGTTTTATAATCGATACACACATAAGACATATCATAAATTCAAATGCAGAATAGAAGGATCAACAGTCGAGGCCCATTCCTTTTCAAATCAAGGAACACCATAAAATTTGAATGAGCCCTAACTGTTGATCCTTCTATTCTGCTTTTGAATTTAAAATTTTTGTCTTACGTGTGTATCGTTTATAAAACTATTTCAATAGAGTAGTTATTCAGTAATACTTAATAAAATTCTAAACTACTGGGCTTATACTTTTTCTCCTTTTTTTTTGGTTTTAACGTAGTCCTGTTTTTGTTTTTATTTAATAATTATTTTTATTTTACACTTAAATTTAATATTCATTAACTTAGTTATTATGATTATAAGACAGTAAATTTCCAAATCTTGTCATTTCATTAAGATATCTTTTATCGTGAGGTTTATTAATTAACTTGCAATCGTCTAAACTAACGATTATTTTAACTCTACTTAAAGTTACTTGTGCTTGACGTGTAGCAAAAAACCGCAAACTTAAATCAACCACATCACAGCTATATAAACAGCCTGTATAATTTATGATGACGCGAAATCGGAAACGTCCCCCCATCAATCAAATCTTCTTCGCAAAACTAAAAAAGCCCATTCAGAAAGTACACATCGGGAAACTCAGTTCCTTGAATCAAGGCAAAAACAAATGCAACATGTTAAAGATTAAAATCGAATTCGTAGGCTTAGTAAAAAAAAAAAAAAAAAAAATTCAGGCGGTGAAAACGCTACATGCACTAGTCGCTCGCAGGTAGCATGCGACATTACTGTCATGGGCTTAGTGACACTCCCTAGGTTAAGACAAATCGACTGACGTAAAAATTATCAAAACTGGCCAAGGCGTTTAGCCTCTACAGCGCCACATACAGCGAAACATGCATACATAGACTGACAAACACATTACCCTCCTTTGCGTTGCACACGCGCGGTCGGGTAAAAAAAAAATCTTGCAAAAAATCTTGAAGGATGCCAACATCTATTATTAATGCTGTTTTGGTCTTCAGTTACATTTGATATAAAATTGTAAAATATAGAATTATATGCAATCTGATGCTCGTGTAAAAATCTCACCATAGAAAGGAAAATAATTTACGTCTTCTACGATTAAAATAACTCCTCAATTTATAAATTGCGAAACTTCGACTATTTTTCACGTCCACAAAATAGAGCTCATAAATGACTCAAAATAAACAGATATTATTCATAATGTGAACTGCCTGTTATATACACTGTGAGAAAAATTCGAAAACCTTATAGATTATTTCTGGAAAACATTTCGAGAATTCGTCTTTCCTCTATTCGTGTGTCCCGACGTGTTTCTAATATTTTCCGGTAAAACGATGAAAATTTCCAAAACGATTTCCTGAACAGCTACAAGTTTTATAAATACAAACATCTTCTGTTGTGTAGAACGTTTCTAGCCTACCAGTGTGAAATTACAATCAGCGTCAATAATAGAGTTTCAGCCTCAGTTACAGCCAACTCCAGATTGACTGAGACGAAACTAAGGCGAATTGCAGTCGTTAGATATTGTAGCTTTACAAGAATTTAAGGCAAATAAGCTAGACGGTACTTGCTTGCAATTCCAACTTAGCTTCGACCGTATTTGCTTTAGGAGCTTTAATGCTAAATCAGGAAGGAGCCAAACTATTAATATAACAAAATCTAATATTGTGAATATTTCTGAGTTCTTCAGAAAGATTCCGGGCTATGTTCAGGAAAGGTACTGATTTTAATCTGAAAACTTCCCTGTTTTTTGCAAGAAATGATATTGGCAGAAATTTGTATCCCATTATTTTCCACAAACGCTTTGGAATTTATTTAAGAGTGCATACGCAAACGAATTTTTACGCCCTGGCTCTGATCGTTTAATCGTTATTACACCTTTAAAAACTATTCATAAAACAAGCGAACTTGATACAATTCTCTATTTTTTGAAATATGATTGATGGGTGGGGGGGGGCACGATAAAGGTATTCAGATGTCTCAAGTTTGCAAAAAAAATTATATAATAAATATATAATATTAATTATAATTCATTTTATATTTCTAAATATTTTTGTTACATATATTTTTCACAGTCATTTGTTAAAATTTTTATGATTATATTAAAAACGAAATTTCCTCCCAACACTGCTGCTCCAAAGTGAGCCGTTACATGATCTTCGGAGAAATTGGAGATGATAGTCAATGCATAACGACCTTCTTGCCGTTACGGTTGGAGCTACTTCGTTGGCATGGTAAACTTATCTTCGGCCGTTTAATTTTTTGTAAGTGCCCAGCCGTCATTTATCTTCTAGACAAGGCGTCATGGATCGCGTGAAAATGGGATAATGATTTTGCGTGAAAGGTAATAGAATTAAGCGATGTTCAAAATTGAATTGGAAAAAGTCTCTTTATTGATAGTTGAAATATTTCACAATTTGCTCATATTTATTTTCAAAAATAAATATTTAAAATCAATCTTATTCAGACAAACTTCAAAGTTCATGGGTTTTTTTTTTATTGCTATTTTTTCCCCAGAGCAGGACAATTTAATCTAACAGTTTTAGTTTTGCTCCGACTAAAGAGAAACGGTATTTCTCTGCTCTTTAATGCACTTAATGTATTTGCAAAAGGTAAAAAGAAAATTAAGAAAAAGCTCAAATTCCTAAAATATCCTTAAATCTGATCTTCTCAGCTTAATTAAACTTTGATCTTCTATTCTTAGTTTTGATAAAGAAGGATAAACACAAAAATTAAATTAATTGGAGAACTTTTTAAATTTTAAAATTTCGAAATTCTTTGACATAATTAATTGTTTATGTTTACCACACTTTCTGAAAAATTTTTTAAAAGGCGAATACCATTTTTTTACTTGTAATTAATCTGATAACATTGCTTAGTTTATGTTTTATTTATGTATTTAATAAAATGCGAGCCTTATTACTGGAATGGAATTTTTTTTTCTATGTTTTAATTCCTCGCTATCCGACACCTTTTGTGTGTTGTTATCTCCAATTAAGAGAGCTTGTTAATGAAGTTAAGATTTTTCAAATTTTTGTCTCCTCAAATATTCTTAGTTTAGCGCTAAGAATTTATCAATAAAGAAACTATTTTTTTGTAACGTAAAAAAAAAAAAAAAAAACATATATGTAACAAAACACATACTTTTCATGAATAAAATTCTGCATTTTGATTAATGATTTACCCATTTAATCAGTATTAGCAATTAAAAAAATACTTAAAGCATTTTACGATGTCGTAAAAACTCTTTTTTAAACATCAAGTTAAATAATTTAGAGTGCATAACATGAAAAAAAAAAAATTGTTACTCCAAATAATTGATATTTTTTTGGGAAATTACTTCTAATCCTATCAAAAGTTTGTGCTTAAAAATATTGAGCTTTTCATTAAGATTTTTATTTGCCTCGTGGAACACTAGGAAAAACACACGTGGAAAAACTAGCAAACAGTTAAAAATAAAAAAAAGAAAGAATACAAAATAATCTGCATATATGAGACAGTGAGAAGCAAAGGAATGTAAGTAGACATTTTCAAGTTTTGAGTAAAACGCGTTTAGAGATAACATCCTGGGTAGGTTTTCATTATTTTTTTTTCTTCTAAATCATGCTGTACAGCAGCAGCTACCAGGGCTACTAGTACCATCTCTTGCCTCAAGACAGAGGAGAATTTCACCTACCATGTGTATGGGTTATCTCCAAATTCTTAATTTTGCCACTTACATCCCTGTGCTTCTCACTGCTTCATATATACTTTTACGTTAGATTGGAAGTAGTTTGTATCGTAATGCTTATCATGCCCAATTATTTGTTTTCATGTATAGGCAATAGTTACCGTTTATAGAAGTAAATTCTACTTCTCAAAACAACAGCAAAAATTATAACAGTTCTTGGTATGGTGTAATTTTGTTGAGTACATCATATACTCTGAAGCCGTAATTGCAAAACACGTTCATTAGCATTAAAAACAAAAAAAAAAAAAAACATTTTTGCTTCGAAAATGTGAGTTGTTAAAACAACTGAAGTTTAGGTATGTTATTATGATGTCTCAAGTCTCTTGACTATTTCTAACAGGTGTTAATGCACACAAGTAATATTAACATCTTAGTTAAAAGTTTAGTTGACTAGTAAGCTATAACGATTGCTCATTGGTTTCCTTTATTCGGAGGTGTGGCATTATTTTTATTCACTTTGTGATTGGCAGATCTCAAGTTTTTTTTTTTTTTTTTTGTCTCCCTGACGAATGGATTTTAGGTAAAGCGATTATATTACGCGGTGCGACGTTGCGATTTTAATTTCTCCTGTTCCCATCGAACATACAACAGTGCAAAGTGCACATACAAAATCTGCAGCATACAAAATTGCGTCGAAATTTCAAAAAAAAAAAAAAAAAAAATGCTGTTTGGAAAAATTAGTGAAAAAATATTTTTTCTATTATTTTCTGTTTATGATGGTTAATAGTGTGTAAAATATGCCGTTAGTGGTTCCTAATTATCATAAAAATTATTCGGTATGTTGTGTAATTCCTTACATTGTGGCAAATGCATAGACGTTTTGGTAATTTTCTGTTTTTCACTGTTTGAAATACATTTTGTCAAAAATGTTAATGTTTTGGCCGTATTTATCTAAAATAGGAAAAAATTTGAAAGTGTTATAAAATAACTACTTATTGCTGAGAAATTGTGAAATTTCAAAACCTTCGAGAATTATCCAGAGTTCAACGACCCTAATCACTGGTTAGATCTTTTTAAATAAGAGAAAAGTTAAAATTTCTTAACTAATGGCAGTCGGGTAAAACATCACTCCGAGTTGACGCCCAGTACGGGGACCTTCCCCGGCGAAATAAGCACCAAGACCGTCTGTGGCCCAGACGACTATCGACCGTCGCACCCAGCCGTGCGGGGGGCCCGCTACGCGGATCCCCCCGACGGTGGAACCTAAGGCTTACAGTAAGTGGTGGGGTGTGTGCGGAGAAATGTGTCATTGAAGGTGTTGAAAAAATAATAACAAAATAACTCTAACAGGTGTTACGCAATTTTTCATACAAAATAACTCCCAAACTGCCACCTGATAGATAAGGTAGAGAAACTTCTGGACTTTTTCGCCCAACAAAGTCAGGCTGATGGGATACGAAAACCAACTAATGCTACCATTCTAGGCTAGTCCTGTTATGTTGCGGGGGCAAAAGAAATGGAAAACATTAAACATCTGAGCATAGATCAAAATTACGTACTTGATAGTTGTACAACTGTTTCAACTGGACTGCGCCCTGCAAAGTTTCAAGAAAGCGCATATTTCTCATTGAGTAGTTTTTTTAACGGTTTTATTTTGAATGGTATAATTCTTTAAGTGTTAATATTTCTTCTTTATGTATGATATTTATTATGAAAGCTTGTATTGTATAAAAGTTCAAAAAGGAAAGCAACTGTTAACGTTTTAATTCATTAAAAAAACAAATCCCATTCATTTTGTTAAATTATATCTGTGTTCAGTCACAAGCTACACAATCCATACGCGCATCTCCATGCTAGACAAACACCCATACAGGGTTTGTCCGGGAAGTAATAGGACTGAGTCGATTAAAAAATAATTATTGAGCCAATTGTTACAAGTCTTTAAAAACTTTCAAAATAGGATCCTTCTGTATGAATGCAGCGCTGCCAGTGCGATTTCCAAACATTTAAGGCGTCACGGTAGGCATTCTCCGGAATAGTCTTGAGACCCGCGGTGCATACTGCTTTGATCCCTTCTGTCGTCTCAAAATGCTTGCCTTTCATCGGCCTTTTCAGGCGAGGAAACAAAAAAAAGTCCGGGGGGCCACATCTGGGCTGTAGGGTGGCTGCGGAAGCGTTGGGATGCCGGCCTTGGTCAGGTAGCTGTTCGTCGTCTGTGAGCACTTTTTGGACCAACTTCGCGCACACCTCGAGCATGTTAAAATGCACCGTCACAAAACCATGAACCTCAGATTTTGGTAAATTTAACATTTGGGCAATTAAACGAATACTTAGTCGACGGTCTGAGTTCAAAACTTTGCGCACACGACTCACATTGTCGGTGTTTGCCGAAGTCAAGGGTCTTCCAGCACGGTCTTCATCGGCGACCTCCTCCCGACCTGCCAAAAGGACCTGGTGCCACCGAAACACACCACTTCTTGCTAAAGCAACATCTGGGTAAACCTGCTTGATCATATCAAACGTCTCTGTCGCAAATTTACAGAGTTTGACACAGAATTTATTCGCGCACCTCTGCTCTAACGAATGTTGCATTTTCGACTTGCACCACTCACAGAAACACGTCGAGTGAAAATGCCTGTCCTGACTCTCCTGGTGCTCGGAGACAACTGACTTGCCGCTCGTTCGTTAGCTAGGAACGCCGTCTGCCGAATCCAGCCGGTGCGTGCACGCTCCGAAGTACAGTCGCGGCGGAAGAAAATCAGTCACATTGCTTTCCGGACAAACCCTGTACGTGCATGTACAAACATATATTTGCAAACATGGAACTGTCTTCGTACTAGTTGAAAAAGAACTCGGGTAAGTGTGTGATACGTTTATGGAAAAATCAAAGATAAAACATTGACATAAGAAAATTTTACTTTGCATTTTAGCAAAACGCTAATTCTTTATGGAGTCAGTTCTTCCTCTTTTTTCAGCAATTTTGCTACATGGCATGGAAAATATGTTTATGTATAACACCCTCCCCCCCCCAAAAAAAAAAAAAAATATGCAAAGGCAATATTTTTCAAGTTCGTTACAGAAACTAGTTAACTCATTAACATCAAAAATACTTCACAAGCTTCGCACGATAAACCATATTAAAGGATTTTTCCGCGAGAAGATACTGAACTACTTAACTTACTTCTTAATACTGAAAGGGAATCATTTTGGTTCACATGTAATTTGCTTTAGTAAACGAGGAGGGAAAGTTTTCTTCCTTCATGATATCCCTTAAGGCACTCCTCCCCCCACCCCGGTTCACAATCACTCGCTAAATGTAAAGGGTGACTTGGTATCAACTAAGTTACTTTTTAAGTACTTCTGTATCGTATTTCAATAATGAAACTGCATGTTGCGGAACTTAAATTTTTATGTGGTTTTATACTCGTATATTGTTGTGAAATTATAAAACGTTTTTTTCAGCAAATGTTCAGATAATTTAAAAAAAAAAATGAAAGTAATATTTAAACAAGTAATATTTAAAAAACTAATCATTTGAATTCCTACTCATCGAAATGTGGTCATAAGAATTATGTTCTGTAAAATCTAAAAATCTTATTACCAGCGTATAAAACAAAATCCGTTTATCAGAAGAGACAAAACAAGTGGAAATAATACTGAATCGTTTGGATATATGCATATAGTCCCATACCATTATCGCAGGGTCTCTAAGAGTAAATTCAGCACATTATCAAATCATTTATAGGTAATTAATACCTCATAAAAATTTTCTTATCAATTTTATGTCCTATTACGGCACAGAGCAGAAGCTAATGAAAGAATGAAGTCATAATGGCTGTTTTAGTATTGAACAATGATAAGTATCGAAGTAATTATCTTGATAATTACCTCATGCATATAAATTTCAGATGTAATTTTCCCTATGCTTCATTAGAAGGTAATTAATCTCTTCCTCTTTAAGAATGTGTGGTATTTTCCGGGGCTTTATTAGCCAACAACAAGATTTAGGATCAAGTAATTGATTATCGAATAGATCTCACATAATTTTCGTGTTTTTATTTATTTTTTTCTTGAGTTTGCATTTTAGATATTTTGTAAAAATTAGTTTGATTTTTACATTTTGACAGTTTCTAAAATTAAAACAACTCCGCTTTTTTCATTTTTATTTAAAAAAATATGTTTCAAAGTTCATTTTTGGTTCCGAAACATGTGAAATAGGATTTTATTTTAATTAGTAACATGATTTTTGAAAATGTGCATATTACACAATTTTGTTTTTATGTATTATTTTACGCATCACTACTCCTTTTTAACTTTTCAGCATTTTTGTTTCAACTTTTTTCTCTCCCCATAGATTGTTTCTTTATATTTTAATGCAAATGATACATAAATTACAAAGGTCTTAGCCTGGTTTCTAATATTAAATCTGCCCTTGCGGCTATTTTGGCTCGCACATCGTTGATTATTTTTGAATGAAAATAATTTGGTCAAATTTTCAGCTCATTATCTAAACCAACCTCCGAGTTTTTCAAAAAAAAAAAAAACACCCTGTTTTTTCGATTTTAATATTTTTTTCATAGCAAAACTCAAATTTAATGAATGGTAATTTTTTCCCTAACTCTTAGGCATAAAATACATGAAAAATTATCATAGTCATAATTTCTTAGCGAAAAGCCGATCTTTGGCGACGGAAATAAGATTGGAAAAAAAATATTTAAATGGCTTTCTGAAAAGTTTCACTAACCAAATTTTATCAAAAAAAGTTTTTTATACTCTTCTACACTAAGGAATTTTTTCGAATTTTTTGAAGTGGATTAACAATACGAAAAAAATTGAAAAGTGATTTTTTTTTCATCATTTTGCGCTAAAACAAATTTTAATATTTTTGATTGTCAAAAAAACTTATTTGAACTACTTTAGTAAAATATCTTCTGCTAAGTGAAAAAAAAAACTTTGAAAATACTATCTTACCAGAAAAAAAAAACACCATAAAAAACTAAGATATGGCATCATATCAAATACCTTTCTGAAAGAAAAGAAATAGATTTTACTGGTAACATTTAATAAAATGAAATATTTCAACTAAAAAACAACTTTTTTTTATGAAACGTTTTAGAACAACTTCAAACTTTTCTTTAAATTTAGGAGATTATTAGCTAAGAGGTGTATATTTCCCTTTAAGCTGTAGCTTTCTCTCTATTATTGTCACATAATCAGCAATAAAGTATTTTTCTTAAACGTCTACAAACTTATCGTTCTATTAAAATTTTCTAGCTTCTAAGAAAAAAACATCATTCAAACTCGGACCAAGAAATAATAACTAATTAAACCATTTAATATTGTTCAAAATGTCAGCAATGTGTAAACCAGTGGTTGTAAAATAGCATACTAAATAATTGTAGACAAAAAATTACGACCCTTGACATTCATAAACGTCTTAAAATTTAATTAGATCGTTCATAACGATCATAACCCGTATAAATTAAACCAGCTTGTACATAAAAAGGAAAAAAAATGTTTTACGAGAGAAAG
This sequence comes from Uloborus diversus, assembly GCF_026930045.1. NCBI lineage: Eukaryota > Metazoa > Arthropoda > Arachnida > Araneae > Uloboridae > Uloborus > Uloborus diversus. Next base: position 83,149 of record NW_026558920.1, read on the forward strand.
AGATAGTGTTATCTCCCTCACCAGTTTTTGGATTTTATATTGCAAAAAAATTCAAATTTTTCCCAAGACAGCAATATGATTGATGAAGCTGCAGTTGCGGCTGATTTTTGCTCCCCTTAATTTACATGATGAAATACGTTATTACAGGATGCTCGTTGGGTTCATGATTCATGTCCTTTCCTTTTTACTTGATGCCAGACGAGGAAAATAAATGTTCAAATAATATATTATTTTCAGGGAAGGGGAAAAATCTTTGCTTTCATTGAAAGTATATCATATGGTTTTAAATAGAGAATTTAATCGTTTAACCAATGGGATTAAAATTGTTATCATTGCATTTTTTTAATTAATTGAAAAATTTCGTACCTAATCAGAGCGAGGAATGTATTCAAAGGAAAATACAGAGCAATAGTATGTACCTCAGAGCTCATATTAACGTAAGTCACATAATCGCTACCTTAAGGGAGATAGGGAAAACGTTTGCCTAGTGCATACAAAGGATGGGTATTGCACTCTTTTAACACTGTTAAACAAATTACTTTTTTTTTTCAGAATTACGTTCCTGTGGATCGATACGAAATAGGATTCTACATGCACTGCACTAACTAATTCAAATTCGCAATTTTTGTACTTAACGCTAGCCTGGCTCTGAAGAACATATACGAGATTCAAAAAACGTTGAACTTCAATCACAAGTACTAGAAGCCCTTCAAACCAGTTTTTTTTTTTTTTTTTTTTTTCAATTTTACCAAATGGGGTTGTTTCTTTCAGTCAAAAGTGGTACTTTTTGTTACTGAAATTGATAGAATAAGCAAAAAAAAAATAAATAAATAAATAAAATGGACCCAGAAAATACTTTCATTTTCCCAACAGTTATTTTTTAATTTTTTTTTAAATGTTCGATTTTTCAAACACGACGTGGTCTTGATGACGTCACAAATGATGCTCCTTGGCGCATCTTTCTATTGCGTTTCCACGTTATAATAATCAAAAAGCGAATTAAAATTGCGCTCTACCGCTTGCTATCAATCATATCGTTGCCACTACACGTGAGTAAAGATGCAAATTAAATATTTTGTTCTGTGATTGGCAACACTGATTGGCATTTCATCATTTGTGATGTCATCGGCAGAAGTATAAACAATGAAAGCATACCGATTTAAGTTATTTTTTAAAAAATTAAACTAAAACAAATTATTTAAAAAATGCTCAGATCCAATGTTTTTAAGCATGCTCTTTCAGAAAAAATACTTTTAAAATTTTGGAAACGACCCCATTGTTCGGGTCCTTTTTCACAACTTAAAACTTACATATGAGGCTGTGAGAAGCAAAGGGGTGAAAGTGAACTTATTAGTCTCTTATGAAACGAGTTAAACGTTCAGACTCTAGGTGGACGTTATTGATTTTTTTTTTCTAAATCGTGTCGTATAGCAATACCTTCCAGGAGTACTTGTTCTATCTCTTTTCCTGAAACAGAAGATACGTAGATTCTCTTACCATTTGTACTGATTTTCTCCCACTGCTTCATACGCATATCCATACTTTTTTAACATTAGTTTTGTTGGGAGTTCCAAATAATATTCTCAATTATTTACGTTTATTTTGATATATTTGGCTTTAATTAAATCCCTATTTTGGGGCCGTGGTAGCCCGATCGGTAGAGTGTCGAATTCGGGGCCGGAGGGTCCTGAGTTCGAACCTCGATTGTCGAAGATCCACCGTCGTCATTAAAGGGAACTGGGCGACGTTAAATATGCTCGTGGTCTCAATGTCCTCTTAGTGAAACGATACCTCTGGGGGTGCTAGCACCAGGTAGCTATTAGCTCCTGGTCTACTTCTAAATTATCATTAACTGTTCGATCCCGTGATGGTGCTGCCATCTATCGGTATAAAAAATAATGGAGGCAAGGCACTTAGTACGCAGTCCTCGACATGAATACAGTTGTAGTCAGTTGTGACTCGGAATCGAAATACCTATTTTCTTTTATCTTGCAAAGTCACAAATGCTAATTTCAATGTTTGTAACGTTTCCCGATCTTAGACACGTGCGTGCCTTACGTCATGAAATGACGAAGTTCCCTTTTCATATGATTGGCCGCCGTTCTAACATCGGGAAATGCGCATCTCAAATGCATGTCTTGTAATTCATGCAAATGACTCTGGCTGGCTATATATGTTGCTTCGGTAGCTCATTCTCTTTTAAAGCGCCGTGTTTTTCTTAGTCAGCCGAGTCGGCTGTTTGCCGTCATGCTCTCGATTAGGCATTTTATAATTGTAAACTTTAGCTGCAAACCTTAAGTTCAAATTACTAAAACCTCGATCACATAAATGACTCTTCATTTGCCGTATTACAAATTTACGAATAATGGTTTTGCATGTTTTACTGAATTATCTATGCTTCGAGAGAACTTATTTTGCAATTTCATATTTCATATGTAAATAGCTCGCCAAGGATATCATTGTATCTTATCACTATGGAGGAAATAAAAAGAAATAATTTCAACAACAGGTATTGTTTTCTGCAAGGGACTCCAATTACACTTTGCAACTCAAAAAGGCACTAATTACCTTACAGTCATCGGTGCGATAACTTCTTTGATATAATCTCATCGCCCAATAAGTTTAATATGGAGACGGTCAGGGTTTCTTATGAAATAATTTCCAGAACATTACTTCCCCGATAAATAACGATTTTAAAATCCAACAGAATATTGAATTTTATTATTAAGCTACAGTCAAACCCGCTTAATGGAATAGCCATTTTGCGAATCTAATAAGCGAGATAGTCCATTAACCGAGATAAAAACAACACATTACATTGGTTTGGTACATTGAAAATGTATTATATTAAGCGGGCTATTCTTTTAACCGATATTCTAATAAAGAGGATCGACTGTATTGTGTCAGAAGTCCAACGATAAAACGGAAGTTACTACTTTATCAAACAAATTTTTGCGTAATGAAGTTACCGTTTTTGAAAATAATGAATTTTAAAATATATACAAATATACATTTTTGTTTAGTTGTTTAAGGTAGTCTCTACCTAATCCATCAGACGTCAAAGATAAAAAGAAGTACAATTGTAAGATTTAAATATTCTTTTAAAATATTGTGTAATATAATTTTTACTAATAATAAAGCTGAAGTCTCTCTGGGTCTCTGTACGGATCTCTGTCTGTCAAGATCTCTGTGACACACATAGCGCCTAGGCCGTTCGGCCGATTTTCATGAAATTTGGCAGAGAATTAGTTTGTAGCATGGGGATGTGCACCTTGAAGCGTTTTTTCGAAAATTCGATTTTGTTCTTTTTTTATTCCAATTTTAAGAACATTTTCCAGAGCAAAATTATCATAAGATGGACGAATAAATTACCAAGTTATCATAACGTGGAACCGTAACATGGGCAAGCCATTTGGCCAGAAATTCATCATACATTATTTGAAAATATACAGGCAAACCAAAAGATATTTCAATTTTCTACTACGGGCAAAGCCGTGCGGGTGCCACTAGTGTAATATAAATAATTTCTAAGGGTTACCCAAATGAAAAGTGGACGCGTGCATTAACATCGGAACGAATGATTTAATTAGAGCGCCGCTGCACAAGTATATAACCGGCGGTATGAGGTATGCATCTCAAATGCCAGTCAGTGGTTAACACTAGAAAGACTGAAATTTTCGGTTTTCCTAAAAAGATTGAAGGGGCCAATGTGGTCCTTACCCATTTTTTGGGTTAATTCTTTTTTAAAAAAATTCTTGAGTTAGTCCACATGCCCGATGCACCTTCTTATATGACTAAATAAGAACTTAATATGTTATTAATTTCAGTTTTTCTATCTTTACTTGTCGAAAAGTAGAACTAGTTTATCTTTCCAAGAGCAATGGCCGCAGTTTCGTTGGTAAGCAATCGGCACTGTTTATAGCATTTGGATATCCAACCGGCTGCATAAAGAGAAAGTTACTGGTTAAACTAGAGTGAATGTCATTTGTTTTAATGCTGCAGCAACTAGTTGAAAAGAAAAAAATATCTTTTTATCGTAAAATAGCTTATAGGCCACTGTGTCCCCTCCCGTCTTTCTAGGTATGAGGACCAATATTTACAGTAGTATGAGGCAAATCGTTAAGTGATTAAACAATCATTCAAAAGGGACATATAATGAAAAGTCAGAAAGTTCCATTAAGCTTCGTTAGATGTTATTCGAGCTATTGAGCAACAATCTACGCGAGGGGCCACACAGGCCCTTCCATCTTTCTAGTGTTAAACCTTTTTGCAGTAGAGGAAGTAGTACAAAAAGAACGTCGTGTTACACTGTATTTATGATAACGTACAGAAATTCAGCATAGTTGGAATCAATTTTGCAATGATAATGGCATTCTGGTTTCCAAGTTAAGCGAGCTGATTTGTGCATCACATGACTTCCTCTCGCTCCAGTTTAATGATAATAGTGCCTCGGAGTAAGCAAAAAAAAACCACTTTAAATATTTTCACCTCAAGTTTGTTGCGAACCGAAGCAGAGAAAACCTTTTATACAGATAAATTTTCCCAATATTGGCAGTTTTAATGTGATCCAATGGTTAAGTCTCTAAATATGGCCAAATTGAGAAAAAATATTAAAAAAAAAAAAAAAAAAACCGTAAAATTTGTCGCCAAGTTGCCGACAAAACTTTGCGACCAAAAGCTTGGCGATTTATTGCCAAGTGTTTGCCAAAATATAACACCACTTGAGTTTGCACTGAAATGAACAATGATTTTAACCCCAAAAAGGTGTAAAAGATCCCCTCTGGATAATCTGAATGCAACCAAAAGGTAAGGTACACAACTGGACCCCACTAGGAGTCTACGAACGAAATTTAAACTTTCTAGGACATACCGTTTTTGAATTATGCGTATAGATGAAAACAGTCGGAAAAAACCGGAAAATTTCCGAAAAAACGAAAAAACCGTTTTTATTTAACAATTAATTACACTCCGGAAAAATTGAAAAAAAAAAAAGATTTTTTTTCAACTTTTCAGGGTTTAAATTGAAATTTTCAGCAAAAAGTGACTAGAAATTTCTCACACTTAAATTCTGATGCAATTTCCTCCCACTCCCCCCCCCCCCCTTGTTTTATGTTAAAATACTGTCTAACGTTAATGCAAGTTGTTGTATGATAATATAATTTGCATATAGATCAAAAAATGTTTAATAATACTTTTTGCGAAAACGCTTAAACCAATAACCTTAGTAAAGAATTCATTTTCCTTCTCCATAAAACAAACAAGCATAACTTTAACCACAAAACTGTTTCCGCTGACTGTGCGAACTAAATGTACAGGATGCGGCGAAAAAAAAAAAAAAAAAAAAAAAAAAAACGGCCAGCAATTTTCCATAAACTTACTTAAAAAATTAATTAATTAAAAAAACACAAAAATTATAATATAAGAAGACCTTTAGCAATCAATAAATTTAATTGGTTTCAACTTAGCAGCCTTTTGTAGTAATACAGAGATGCAACTGCTTATTGAAATTTTCATTCAAGGGCCCCAAGTCCTTTAATCAATCCTATTCCCTATGAAGCAATTGGTTTAGAGAGTTCAAACTTATGTGTAGTTTAGGGTAGACCTTCGACTCCAAAATAGGCCATATAATTTAATAAATGGGATTGAGGTCTAGCGAGTAGAGCGTCCACTCAAAAGATGATATCACGTCAAAAACAATGCGTCTTGCACCACTCGTCTTTTTGGCCATATGAATCGGTGTGGAGTAAATGTCCAGAGTACATTACTGAAGTGCTCTTAGGCCCACAGAAGTACAATAACTTCTAAAATGTCCTTCTGGTTCACTTTTTGATTCATTTTACGACCCTCAATCCACAAAAAACTAGAAATTTTTTGTCGCTTGTGCTGATTCCCTCACAGACCAAGCCTGACTTCGGATTTTATCGATATTTAACATTTTCTAAGGCGCTTGGCGTGTCTACAGACCAAATCCTATTATTCTGGGGGATTGTGGAGCTGGTTGAACGGTAAATCAGTGAAGGGTATGTCCACCAGTGTGGACTTGCGGTCCGTCTCAAATGTTTCTGGCATCTTTGGAGACATACGAATGCCTGAACTTTTTGGAACTCGTAAAACTTTTGTTTGAGCTGTTTTTTTCACTTAGTCGCACTTATCAGTCACAAATTCCCATCTTACGAACGACTTCTTTCGCGGAAACCCAAGGATTTCATTAAGCTTAGTTTTGGATGACCCGACGATTAACTGAGATGTTCACTCTTCGTTTTTGTACACTTTATGGACATCGACTGTTATTTCCAAGACACTTGAAACGGCATACCGCATCAAATACTGTTTGCCGAGGCACAACAAGCAAACGAACTGTCGTTTTACTTGGTTAAACAACTTAAAATAACAGGTATTTTGCTTAAAATTGTAAGAAAACTGAAAAACAATAAATAAACTATGAAATATGTTGTAAATTCTTTTCTAATAAAGTGAGAAACAAAAATAAACTAGGTACTCATTAAAATGAAATTACCTTTTTTCTATTCGATGATACAATTTTTGTCCGATATTTTTTTTTGCCGCATCCTGTATACTGCCATGCTAAGCAAAAGAGTGGAATTTGCAGCTAGGCTCAAGCTGAGATATTGTGCTTTAAAGTTTGGTTCTATTATATATTTGTTTCAGATGACTTTTTTTTTTCTTTTTTTAAAGAATTTTTCAAAAAAAAAAAGTTTTTGATCAAATGACCCTAAAACATTTTATTGATTAAGTAAAATACGAAACAGAGAACAACTTGATTTTAATAACGCAGTTTCGTTCAAAAATGCTGGTATGACTACTTTTACTACTGTGCTTAGCACGGCCGTATGAATAAACTGAAACTCCAATTTGAATTTTGGTTCAGCTTAAGAAAAAACCCAATTTAGTAGGGCTCGACGGATGGCATTTTTTGGCCGATGGGCCGATGCCGATTGTTGGCCGATTGTTCAAAGATGGCCGATGGCCGATGGCCGATTGTTTTCCTTCAAATGGCCGATTGCCGATGGCCGATGCTTTTGGCCGATGGCAAAAAAAAAGAAAAAAAAAATTAACAGAAATAAATTGATAAGATTGTCAAGGATTTAAAGGATCATTGATTCATTTCACTTTACTTCCTTTCTAGGAATAAGGAATTGTAATCCCCCCCCCCCCAAAAAAAATCAGATTTCGACCTAAATTTTTATTTTACTATCATCCAATTTAAACTTTACAAGTTTTTTCAGCTCATATGTACCTAAGAACATATAGATGACCGAAATATCCATTTTGAACGCCTCCTTAGTTAATTATCGCAAATTCTCTTGTGATGTCATCATGCGCGTAAACTTACGTTACACAAAAACGTTATGAAATAGAAAGTTGAAAACTCATACGTAAGTAGTATGATCTAAAAGTTCGAGGACAAGTTGTATAAAAATATCGTGAATAGTTCACATTACCGAAGTACATCTACAGTGGCTCCCAAAAGTGTTCGTACACTTTGAAATTTTGTAGTAAAACCAAAATAACGCAAAACTGAATTCGAATATGAAGACCATTTTTTTACACTATTCCTATGCCATTCTGAATAAAACCCAGTAGTTTTTCTCAAAATATTGCCAAATTTCATTTTTGAAATTTGTCAAAAAACGATGAGACAGAGAAAAAATACGCCACGAAAGTCATCGTACACTGAAATATTTTCGAATAAATTCATGATTAAAATTATTATATGTGGTTTTTTTTATTGTTTTTACATTGTAATGACACTGTAAAGTCATTTGCCTTTAATTTTCTGTTTATTTATTCCCTAAGCTTCTGCTTATTATTTTTAAATGGCAGGTATGCGCAGAAAACAACAAACACGATTCGAAATTTGATTTTTTTTCCCTCACAGTAGCCATAAATTGGTTTGAAATGTCTCGAAATTAGTTAATTTATACCATTCTATAGTGAAGTGCTTGATAAAATGCTTTAAAGACAAGAATCGGATCGAAAACAAGGTAACAAAAGGTCAACTGGCAAAGTTAACAAAGCGTGATCGGAGGTTTACAGTTTAAAAAAAATTATGAAAAATACACATTTGAGCGCTGAAAAAGTTTCTACAGAATGAAATGAAACATTTTACGTTTAATTTTCACCTAAAATTGTTCGCCAAGTTCTCTGATTAGCTGGATTAAAGGGGACCCCTTCCCGCAGAAAATTTCTTGTTCGCGCGAAAAGCAGTAAACTTACGCTTTCCGTCGTAAAATAAATGATAAATAAGCTCAAAACGTTTTGAAACAACGTCTTACTTATAGATAAAAATAAATTCAATATTTTGGGTTAAAATAGTGCATAATTGTCAACAGAAGAAAAAATGAGGAATTTAATCTTAAGAGCTTAACTGGATCAGTTAATCAGGACGGTGAAGGTGTTTTTTGTGTGAGGGTGCATAATAGCATCAGGACTTGGAAATTTGGAATTTTTTGATGAAATAATGAATCATGCTGTTCACTTAAATATTTCAAAAACCAATTTTAAACTATTAGCCCAAAATTTGGTAATCAGAAACAACTTTGTTTTTTATCAAGTTAACGATAAGAAGCACACGTTCGAGTTTGGTGCCTCAAAATTTGTCCTTAAGCATAGAAATTTCTCCTCAATCGCCAGATTCAAACTTAATGGAACATATTTGGAGATATCTGGTGGTTAGATTACGAAAATACATCATTGAAACGAAAAACGAACTAGAAACAGTAAGACTCGTAGTGCGGCTGAACATTTACTCAGAAATTGCACAAAAAAAGACAGAAAAAACAATGAAATCTCTTCTCAGACGTTTAAAAGCTGTTATTGTTACTGCATGATAATCTACTAATAAAAAGTTAGATTATTTACTAATTTTTTGTTATTTTTTCCGAAGTGTACGAAGACTTCTGTAAAATAAAATTTCCGGCACTTTTTGGTTTTTGATTTTTAAAAAATTAAGTTTTCATGTTTTATTAAAAATTTTCGTGCAGTTTTGTTAAAAATAGATCATAGATCTTATAATTAAATACCTATTCCGAAATATTAATTCTAACCAATGCCATAGGGGCTTATTTCATTGAAAGTCGTGGGTGTACGAACACTTTTGGGAGCCACTGTATCTACAAAATAGTCACCTTGAACGATTATACACTTCTGCCAACGTTCGTATAGTTTTTAGAAGGGATCCTGGACATTTGTCGCAACCTCCTGTAAGGCCTCTTGCGCTGCTGCTTCAACTTCATCGTGGGGAAGAAGGCGACTTTCTTGTTGAGGATGCACGGTTCGATTGGTCAATACTCTTATATGATAAGCAAATAACATAACATTTCGTCGGACTTAGCTCCGTGTGATGTTTACCTGTTCCCAGCAAAAAAAAAAAAAAAAAAAAAAACATTTACATGGACACCGCTTTCTTCCGTCAGGAGAAGATAAAGCTGCATCACAGAAGGTAGCAAAAAATGGCTTCCAGGAGTGTTTCCAAAAGTTATATGAACACTGGCAGAAGTACATAGTCCCTCAAAATGACCTTTTGAAGGTGGATGTGCTTCGGTAATGTGAACTATTCTGGGTAAGGATTTATACAACTTGTTCCCCGAACTTTTGGACCGTACTACGTACAATCTGTATAGGGTGTAGTAATGCTTCTACTTTTTTGTGCGCTGTATGATGGAAGACAAAGAACTACAGCCAAAAAAAAAAGGAAGAAAAACAAAGATACTGTTTAATAACCAATTGATTTTTTTTTAATTGAACACATAACAAAGACTTCAGTAATATTGTAATATTGTATGATTTAAGTAAACTAAACATAGTTAAAAAACATTAAATTATGTTGTTTTATCATACAAAAAAAAAAGAATAAAACTATGAAACCGTCAACAAATTACGCAATTAAAGTGGAAAGATTGCACGTCGACATTTTTTAATCATCAAATTAAACAAAAAAGGTAACAGATAAATTACAATATTAAATCATAATACGAATATTTTTATACTTATTTAAAATTTATGAATAGAAAATTTTGCACTTTTCATAAATGTATAACAATGACATAAGTTTTGCGGAAAAAAGAAATAGCCATGAAAAGAGCGAGGTTCTTAAAACGCAGCTACAATAAACAAACTCAATATTTACACCAAGTTAATAACTGAATACATATACTACTTGATCTGATGTTTGCACACGTAATATTGAGCAATTTTAATGTTTAATCTTTTATGCAGCACTACAAACAAATTCAAATTAAATTTTTCAATTTAACAATAATTTTCTGAAATTTAAAAAATGGCATAGTAGGAAATCCTTGAAACTTTTCTATAACATATTATTAAACATATGATGAAAACGAAAATAACTTATTCCTTGATTTTATATAAAGACATAAAAATAGTTACTTACAACAGAAAAAAAATCGATCGCTATTAATGATGCAAAAAAGATGGCGCATTACAAAATATAGATGAAATAAGTACAAGAAATACGCAAGATGGCATTTCTTGACCAAAATGAATAACCGCTAATTATTTAAGAAATGCTTGAAAGGACGAGGATGGGTTAGGGGGGTCACCCTCTGTTTTTGGAGTAACTCACAACGTTAAACTTCGGCCGCAACTTCGACTTAATTTTTTTAGTACAGAACCGCTACCACCAACGTCTCGGAAGAGTTTCTGAATCTACTTCAGCACTTCCGAAGAAAAAATTCAAAAGTCCCTGTTTTCCGAGTTATGCCACCATTCAAAACGTCTTTAATCAATTTCTTACATGAATACTCTAAATTCTTCCTAAACAATAGATAAAGCTTGAAAAAAATCTCTAATTTTATGAATGGTGTTAGTTTTAAACAACTCAGAAGTACAACTAGAGTTTAATTTCAGAAATTGAGGGAGTGGGAGGAGGGGCACGCAAGTGTTCTCGGAAATACAAAAAATAGTCGGAAAAAAATAGAGTTCAAAATAATCATAAATATTGAGCAGAAAAACCCTTTTAAAACTTGCACCCGAGTTTGTTTTGACGTGCAGTGGCGGATTCAAAATATAGCGAATGTTGCAATTGCGCGAGAGGTCCCATATACATAGGGGCACCGTAGGAGTTACAAAAATGCTTATGATAAATGTTTTACAACTTTTGTGATAGAGAAATAGGGCCCCAAAATATATTTCGATGGGCCCCAAACATGTAGCTCCGCCGAAGCGATACAGAAAAGACTGCATTACTGTGGTTCATATTACAAATATCGAAAAATTAAAAGTTACCGTCGGTTCAACGGGAATCTAACAAAATGAAACAAAACCGGTTTCTGCATCTCATATTTGTTTTCATAGTCTCCAGTTCTGCAATATATCACTAAATGATCGTCAGTCTGAGACGCTATATTAATTTTGCTTTGAAATAAGTAATTAATAGCCACAAAAAATCGGTTAATAAGCTTTTTAGTACACCCGATCGAAAACAAAAAGCGAAATGCACAACTGGAACGTGCGCACATCCCACATGCGAAAATTTAGCCTTCTACAGCTTACCATTTTTAAGTTTTGACTTATGAGAGATACATACATACATCCAGCAGCAAGAAACAACGCAATAATTAACTTGTTTGGTACCTGAATGCAGTATTAAAAACTCTTTCAGGGGTGACTATAGAAATTCATACTGAAATTTAAGTAAACAATTTTGTTTGAAAACAATAATTCCCTTTACTTTGTATTAAAATGTAAAACAACAAAAGTCCTTTTTTTTTTTCAAAAACATCGGCCAATTCCATCGGCTTTTCGATGTTTTTAAGGCCGATGGGCCGATGTTTCCTGCAAGTTAGCATCGGCCGCCGATGCCGATGCCGATGGCTAAATCGTTGAACCATCGGCGCCGATGCATCGGCCAGGCCGATGCATCGGTCGAGTCCTACAATTTAGTTTTGATTTGGACTTAGACTGGATTGGAAAAAATTTAAATTCAATAGCTTTCATTTTCAGACAGTAAAGTTACATTGTATTATTTTCTTTCAAAAAAAAAAAAAAAAAATCAATCAAGTTTGAAAGTCGAAAATTTTAATTAATATTTCAAGTTTCAAAGGCAGTCTATAGTAGAAAATGTAATTGTTACGATTAGACACACATTACACAATATTATTGGTTGAATGACGACTTGACTTATTTCTGGTGTTTGACCATGAGCCTCTGAGTTATAAAACAAAAAGTTTTTTTTCTAATTAATCTTACCTTTACGTGTATTTCTGTAAGGTAGAAAAAGAAGATGTGTGCATAGCATATATTTTTTAATGTTTAACACTTTATATGTTCCAAGAAACACAGAGCTATTAAGAAACCCTAATTTTATTCAGAAAAAAATCAAATTTTCCATTTTTCCCGAAAAAAAACGGCAAAAAACCGGTTTTTTTCCCACCACTTCAAAATTTCCGGAAATTTTACATCTCCAGTCATGCGAGATATATACGCACATACACAAATACATACGTACATACGGACGTCACGAGAAAACTCGTTGTAATTGAGTCGAGGATAGCCAAAATGATATTTCAGGTGTCTATACGTTCTTACTTTGTTCCACTTTGTTGCATATGTCCAAGTGTGGTCGGTTAAAAAAAAAAAAAAACCTCAATATTTATTCAAGGGCGAGCAAAATAGAAATCAATGCCGATTTTTGAGTGAAATTTTTTTCGCGAATACAATACTTCCTTTTTTTTTTTTTTTTTGTAATAGAAACTAAAAAGAGTTGTCGGCCCAACGGTGGGGAGGGCTCTACGAAAAGGAAAACCGTCACGCATTAATACAACATCAATATGTTTTTTAGAACAAAATGCAGGCAGTTGATTGAAAATAACTTTAGGTATAAAAAGGTTTGAAAAAGCTACGAAATATTTTAGGTTATATGTTTACAACAGTAACTGCTACTTGTGTTTCAATTAGTTTGTAATGAGAAAAAAAAAACACCTCAAGTGGGCGGAAACTATTTTTCAACAGCTATTTATAGCTCGGTGAATAAATATTTTAGAAGTAGAAGTAGTGGGACGAAATGAAATGAGATTGTTGTATTCATCCATTTTTAATTAATAAATATTAAAAGCTATGTATTTAAATGGTACATTTTCATATTACTCTAATATTTAAAAATATGATAATTGATATTGCTTAAAATATATAATTTTAAATTTAGTAACACGAACTAGTAAATTGAATCAGTCATAAACTATAGCATGAAAACGTTGAAGGATCGAAATATATGTTTTATGAATTTATAACGAGTACAAGTCCTTAACTGTTTTTTTATTCAATTGAAAAAGAAAATATCCACATTTGAATGCCGACTTCTTCCTTCCTTTTGCTGCAAAGTGATTGATAGAACGCCACTGTAGTAGGGCTCGACCGATGGCATTTTTTGGCCGATGGCCGATGCTTTTGGCCGATGGCAAAAAAAAAAGAAAAAAAAAATTTAACAGAAATAAATTGATAAGATTGTCAAGGATTTAAAGGATCATTGATTCATTTCACTTTACTTCCTTTCTAGGAATAAGGAATTGTAATCCCCCCCCCCCAAAAAAAAATCAGATTTCGACCTAAATTTTTATTTTACTATCATCCAATTTAAACTTTACAAGTTTTTTCAGCGCATATGTACCTAAGAACATATAGATGACCGAAATATCCATTTTGAACGCCTCCTTAGTTAATTATCGCAAATTCTCTTGTGATGTCTTCATGCGCGTAAACTTACGTTACACAAAAACGTTATGAAATAGAAAGTTGAAAACTCATACGTAAGTAGTATGATCCAAAAGTTCGAGGACAAGTTGTATAAAAATATCGTGAATAGTTCACATTACCGAAGTACATCTACAGTGGCTCCCAAAAGTGTTCGTACACTTTGAAATTTTGTAGTAAAACCAAAATAACGCAAAACTGAATTCGAATATGAAGACCATTTTTTTTACACTATTCCTATGCCATTCTGAATAAAACCCAGTAGTTTTTCTCAAAATATTGCCAAATTTCATTTTTGAAATTTGTCAAAAAACGATGAGACAGAGAAAAAATACGCCACAAAAGTCATCGTACACTGAAATATTTTCGAATAAATTCATGATTAAAATTATTATATGTGGGTTTTTTTATTGTTTTTACATTGTAATGACACTGTAAAGTCATTTGCCTTTAATTTTCTGTTTATTTATTCCCTAAGCTTCTGCTTATTATTTTTAAATGGCAGGTATGCGCAGAAAACAACAAACACGATTCGAAATTTGATTTTTTTCCCTCACAGTAGCCATAAATTGGTTTGAAATGTCTCGAAATTAGTTAATTTATACCATTTTATAGTGAAGTGCTTGATAAAATGCTTTAAAGACAAGAATCGGATCGAAAACAAGGTAACAAAAGGTCAACTGGCAAAGTTAACAAAGCGTGATCGGAGGTTTACAGTTTAAAAAAAATTATGAAAAATACACATTTGAGCGCTGAAAAAGTTTCTACAGAATGAAATGAAACATTTTACGTTTAATTTTCACCTAAAATTGTTCGCCAAGTTCTCTGATTAGCTGGATTAAAGGGGACCCCTTCCCGCAGAAAATTTCTTGTTCGCGCGAAAAGCAGTAAACGTACTCTTTCCGTCGTAAAATAAATGATAAATAAGCTCAAAACGTTTTGAAACAACGTCTTACTTATAGATAAAAATAAATTCAATATTTTAGGTTAAAATAGTGCATAATTGTCAACAGAAGAAAAAATGAGGAATTTAATCTTAAGAGCTTAACTGGATCAGTTAATCAGGACGGTGAAGGTGTTTTTTGTGTGAGGGTGCATAATAGCATCAGGACTTGGAAATTTGGAATTTTTTGATGAAATAATGAATCATGCTGTTCACTTAAATATTTCAAAAACCAATTTTAAACTATTAGCCCAAAATTTGGTAATCAGAAACAACTTTGTTTTTTATAAAGTTAACGATAAGAAGCACATGTTCGAGTTTGGTGCCTCAAAATTTGTCCTTAAGCATAGAAATTTCTCCTCAATCGCCAGATTTAAACTTAATGGAACATATTTGGAGATATCTGGTGGTTAGATTACGAAAATACATCATTGAAACGAAAAACGAACTAGAAACAGTAAGACTCGTAGTGCGGTTGAACATTTACTCAGAAATTGCACAAAAAAAGACAGAAAAAACAATGAAATCTCTTCTCAGACGTTTAAAAGCTGTTATTGTTACTGCATGATATTCTACTAATAAAAAGTTAGATTATTTACTAATTTTTTGTTATTTTTTCCGAAGTGTACGAAGACTTCTGTAAAATAAAATTTCCGGCACTTTTTGGTTTTTGATTTTTAAAAAATTAAGTTTTCATGTTTTATTAAAAATTTTCGTGCAGTTTTGTTAAAAATAGATCATAGATCTTATAATTAAATACCTATTCCGAAATATTAATTCTAACCAATGCCATAGGGGCTTATTTCATTGAAAGTCGTGGGTGTACGAACACTTTTGGGAGCCACTGTATCTACAAAATAGTCACCTTGAACGATTATACACTTCTGCCAACGTTCGTATAGTTTTTAGAAGGGCTCCTGGACATTTGTCGCAACCTCCTGTAAGGCCTCTTGCGCTGCTGCTTCAACTTCATCGTGGGGAAGAAGGCGACTTCCTTGTTGAGGATGCACGGTTCGATTGGTCAATACTCTTATATGATAAGCAAATAACATAACATTTCGTCGGACTTAGCTCCGTGTGATGTTTACCTGTTCCCAGCAAAAAAAAAAAAAACATTTACATGGACACCGCTTTCTTGCGTCAGGAGAATATAAAGCTGCATCACAGAAGGTAGCAAAAAAATGGCTTCCAGGAGTGTTTCCAAAAGTTATATGAACACTGGCAGAAGTACATAGTCCCTCAAAATGACCTTTTGAAGGTGGATGTGCTTCGGTAATGTGAACTATTCTGGGTAAGGATTTATACAACTTGTTCCCCGAACTTTTGGATCGTACTACGTACAATCTGTATAGGGTGTAGTAATGCTTCTACTTTTTTGTGCGCTGTATGATGGAAGACAAAGAACTACAGCCAAAAAAAAAAAGGAAGAAAAACAAAGATACTGTTTAATAACCAATTGATTTTTTTTTAATTGAACACATAACAAAGACTTCAGTAATATTGTAATATTGTATAATCTAAGTAAACTAAACATAGTTAAAAAACATTAAATTATGTTGTTTTATCATACAAAAAAAATAATAAAACTATGAAACCGTCAACAAATTACGCAATTAAAGTGGAAAGATTGCACGTCGACATTTTTTAATCATCAAATTAAACAAAAAATTTAACAGATAAATTACAATATTAAATCATAATAGGAATATTTTTATACTTATTTAAAATTTATGAATAGAAAAGTTCGCACTTTTCATAAATGTATAACAATGACATAAGTTTTGCGGAAAAAAGAAATAGCCATGAAAAGAGCGAGGTTCTTAAAACGCAGCTACAATAAACAAACTCAATATTTACACCAAGTTAATAACTGAATACATATACTACTTGATCTGATGTTTGCACACGTAATATTGAGCAATTTTAATGTTTAATCTTTTATGCAGCACTACAAACAAATTCAAATTAAATTTTTCAATTTAACAATAATTTTCTGAAATTTAAAAAATGGCATAGTAGGAAATCCTTGAAACTTTTCTATAACATATTATTAAACATATGATGAAAACGAAAATAACTTATTCCTTGATTTTATATAAAGACATAAAAATAGTTACTTACAACAGAAAAAAAAATCGATCGCTATTAATGATGCAAAAAAGATGGCGCATTACAAAATATAGATGAAATAAGTACAAGAAATACGCAAGATGGCATTTCTTGACCAAAATGAATAACCGCTAATTATTTAAGAAATGCTTGAAACGACGAGGATGGGTTAGGGGGGTCACCCTCTGTTTTTGGAGTAACTCACAACGTTAAACTTCGGCCGCAACTTCGACTTAATTTTTTTAGTACAGAACCGCTACCACCAACGTCTCGGAAGAGTTTCTGAATCTACTTCAGCACTTCCGAAGAAAAAATTCAAAAGTCCCTGTTTTCCGAGTTATGCCACCATTCAAAACGTCTTTAATCAATTTCTTACATGAATACTCTAAATTCTTCCTAAACAATAGATAAAGCTTGAAAAAAATCTCTAATTTTATGAATGGTGTTAGTTTTAAACAACTCAGAAGTACAACTAGAGTTTAATTTCAGAAATTGAGGGAGTGGGAGGAGGGGCACGCAAGTGTTCTCGGAAATACAAAAAATAGTCGGAAAAAAATAGAGTTCAAAATAATCATAAATATTGAGCAGAAAAACCCTTTTAAAACTTGCACCCGAGTTTGTTTTGACGTGCAGTAGCGGATTTAAAATATAGCGAATGTTGCAATTGCGCGAGAGGTCCCATATACATAGGGGCACCGTAGGAGTTACAAAAATGCTTATGATAAATGTTTTACAACTTTTGTGATAGAGAAATAGGGCCCCAAAATATATTTCGATGGGCCCCAAACATGTAGCTCCGCCGAAGCGATACAGAAAAGACTGCATTACTGTGGTTCATATTACAAATATCGAAAAATTAAAAGTTACCGTCGGTTCAACGGGAATCTAACGA
Organism: Uloborus diversus; assembly: GCF_026930045.1. Lineage (NCBI taxonomy): Eukaryota > Metazoa > Arthropoda > Arachnida > Araneae > Uloboridae > Uloborus > Uloborus diversus. The sequence goes on from NW_026558920.1 coordinate 100,824, forward strand.
AATGAAACAAAACCGGTTTCTGCATCTCATATTTGTTTTCATAGTCTCCAGTTCTGCAATATATCACTAAATGATCGTCAGTCTGAGACGCTATATTAATTTTGCTTTGAAATAAGTAATTAATAGCCACAAAAAATCGGTTAATAAGCTTTTTAGTACACGCGATCGAAAACAAAAAGCGAAGTGCACAACTGGAACGTGCGCACATCCCACATGCGAAAATTTAGCCTTCTACAGCTTACAATTTTTAAGTTTTGACTTATGAGAGATACATACATACATCCAGCAGCAAGAAACAACGCAATAATTAACTTGTTTGGTACCTGAATGCAGTATTAAAAACTCTTTCAGGGGTGACTATAGAAATTCATACTGAAATTTAAGTAAACAATTTTGTTTGAAAACAATAATTCCCTTTACTTTGTATTAAAATGTAAAACAACAAAAGTCCTTTTTTTTTTTCAAAAACATCGGCCAATTCCATCGGCTTTTCGATGTTTTTAAGGCCGATGGGCCGATGTTTCCTGCAAGTTAGCATCGGCCGCCGATGCCGATGCCGATGGCTATGTCGTTGAACCATCGGCGCCGATGCATCGGCCAGGCCGATGCATCGGTCGAGTCCTACAATTTAGTTTTGATTTGGACTTAGACTGGATTGGAAAAAATTTAAATTCAATAGCTTTCATTTTCAGACAGTAAAGTTACATTGTATTATTTTCTTTCAAAAAAAAAAAAAAAAAATCAATCATGTTTGAAAGTCGAAAATTTTAATTAATATTTCAAGTTTCAAAGGCAGTCTATAGTAGAAAATGTAATTGTTACGATTAGACACACATTACACAATATTATTGGTTGAATGACGACTTGACTTATTTCTGGTGTTTGACCATGAGCCTCTGAGTTATAAAACAAAAAGTTTTTTTTCTAATTAATCTTACCTTTACGTGTATTTCTGTAAGGTAGAAAAAGAAGATGTGTGCATAGCATATATTTTTTAATGTTTAACACTTTATATGTTCCAAGAAACACAGAGCTATTAAGAAACCCTAATTTTATTCAGAAAAAAATCAAATTTTCCATTTTTCCCGAAAAAAAACGGCAAAAAACCGGTTTTTTTCCCATCACTTCAAAATTTCCGGAAATTTTACATCTCCAGTCATGCGAGATATATACGCACATACACAAATACATACGTACATACGGACGTCACGAGAAAAATTGGTTGTAATTGAGTCGAGGATAGCCAAAATGATATTCCAGGTGTCTATACGTTCTTACTTTGTTCCACTTTGTTGCATATGTCCAAGTGTGGTCGGTTAAAAAAAAAAAAACCTCAATATTTATTCAAGGGCGAGCAAAATAGAAATCAATGCCGATTTTTGAGTGAAATTTTTTTCGCGAATACAATACTTCCTTTTTTTTTTTTTTGTAATAGAAACTAAAAAGAGTTGTCGGCCCAACGGTGGGGAGGGCTCTACGAAAAGGAAAACCGTCACGCATTAATACAACATCAATATGTTTTTTAGAACAAAATGCAGGCAGTTGATTGAAAATAACTTTAGGTATAAAAAGGTTTGAAAAAGCTACGAAATATTTTAGGTTATATGTTTACAACAGTAACTGCTACTTGTGTTTCAATTAGTTTGTAATGAGAAAAAAAAAACACCTCAAGTGGGCGGAAACTATTTTTCAACAGCTATTTATAGCTCGGTGAATAAATATTTTAGAAGTAGAAGTAGTGGGACGAAATGAAATGAGATTGTTGTATTCATCCATTTTTAATTAATAAATATTAAAAGCTATGTATTTAAATGGTACATTTTCATATTACTCTAATATTTAAAAATATGATAATTGATATTGCTTAAAATATATAATTTTAAATTTAGTAACACGAACTAGTAAATTGAATCAGTCATAAACTATAGGATGACAACGTTGAAGGATCGAAATATATGTTTTATGAATTTATAACGAGTACAAGTCCTTAACTGTTTTTTATTCAATTGAAAAAGAAAATATCCACATTTGAATGCCGACTTCTTCCTTCCTTTTGCTGCAAAGTGATTGATAGAACGCCACTGTAGAAGTAGTTCCTTTCCTAAATTTGCATGATGAAATCCGTTGCGAAATACTTGTTCGAGAAATGAGTCGTGTCCAATGTTCTGTATTAGATACAAAATGAAAAGAGAAGCTAGTTTGAATAATAGCTCCAAAATGTATTGTATGCACCCTAAAATGTAAAGTTGAAAATAGATTTTTTTTGCAAAAAGAAGTCTAGACAAAATGCACAAAAGTAAAAGGGAAAGACATTTTTCAAAAAATCGTTTTTTCTTTTATCAACAAATCAACTTAATTTCAAATTGTTCTGTAGAAATTTCATGAATTTACAGTTAACCAGGGAACTCTAAATCATAATTTTTATATTTAAAACTGTCCTACTTTTATTTTGATAGGTTCATTGTATTTTTTGATATAAAACGGAGAGACCATCCTAAAACTGTTGTTACACATTACCAACCGATAACTAATCCACGGAGTTTTGGCAGCCCATTACTTGATAAAGAAACAAAGAATAGATATATGATGGAAAAAAGAAAAGGACAGGGAAAAAAAACAAACAAACACACACAAATGAATAAACAATAAATAAAAAGAGATCGAGTTCAATAATAGGGTGGTTCGAAAAAATGAACTTGTTTACTTCGGAATCGCTTTACCTCTCAAAAGTTATAGGTTAGTATCCTCAATTGGAAAAAAAATAATTAAAAAAAATTATCTGTTGACTTCTTCAGTTCGCGCATGAGGCTGAAAGTTTGAAAAAAATATGCTAAAAGTTGAATTTTTCAAAAAGTAATAGCAATAGGTTTTTTTTAATTATACTTTTGAAAAGAAACAGCCATACATTGTCAGTCTATAGCCTCCTTTGTTTGAACCTAAAAAAAATATATCATAGCTTTATATAAGACCTTTCGTTTGCGCATATACGCCTCAAATTGGGCTAAAATCTCCTACCCAATCTAAGGCGTATGCGGGAACTAAAGGTCTAATGCAAAAATTTTTTAAGGTTCAAACTACGCTATATGCTGACAACTTATGGCTGTTGCATTATGAAAAAATACAAAAAAAAAAAAAAAAAAAAAACGCTAATTTTATTATTTTCTGAAATTTTCAATTTTTAACATATTTTTCAAGTTTTCAGCCTTGTGA